>NC_142938.1:42336978-42508923 GCF_046866305.1 Octopus bimaculoides
TGTGACTGTGTTGAAGCTTGGGAAATTCTAGGCAGATATGTAGAAATGTCATTTTTCTGTGTACAGATATTCTTGACATGTTTGTTTGTCAGTTTATCGTTTAAGTACTTGGGTATGTCTTTGCAGAATGTCAATATTTCCAGTGTTCTAAGTACAATGAAGGTAGCATTAGTAACCATATTATTAAATATCTGTGGAACTGTATTTCATTTCTTACTTCCTTGTTGATCAAGTTTCATTTAGTACTCGGAGGACACACCAACATGTTAACTGAAAAATTTGTGTTGTACGATAATGTGTGTGTGTGAACATATATATTTATATATAGTTAATTTTCTCAAAATATCTGGAAAAATACTTTCTCCTCTTATGGTATTTTGGCTTTCTTGTCCAAGTACTGCATGTTATTGAATATTCATTTTCATCTACGTAATTTTATTATTAAAATTCTTCATGCTAGAATTCTTTATTTATTTGCTTTTTAATCCCCCCCCCCCTTATTCATTCACATGAAACTATAATAGAATGTGCTTTTTCATTTGCTGAATTTATTTTCTATCTTCTTGTCTTTCCATAAATTCATATTCTGTTCAGATTTTAGTTATTCATTATATATTCACATATCATGTTTACACATGGTACTTACTATTTAGTCTTTACTTTCTGTCTGCTATTTTTCATCTCCTTGATGTCTAAGCTTGAGCTTCCTCTTTCTTGTTGTCTCCTCCCCTTCTTCCTCTACTTCTTCCTTTTTCCATAGGTTTTCTGGGCTTGCTTGCTGGCTTGCTAACTTGCTATCATATACATACTAGCTAGCTCTTCTGACAACTCAGAAAACCCAGCAGTCCTGCAGACATATTAAATGTCTGCATCTGATCTTTAGTTGATCATTACAGTAGAAGCACCATGAAGAAAAAAATTATATCAAATAAAATGAAGCACAGACAATGTCTTTACTAAAAATAAGGATTCTCTCATGGCTTTTTGGTGTTAATGGCTGCAGAATATCGGGGATGCCTAAAGCTGCAGTCATTTCCTGAGACTGCTATAAGTAATGTTGGATGCTGAATGTATCACACATACAGCTACTGCTATTACAACACCTACTGATGTATGTTGAACACAGTGAAATAGCAAGGGTAGTCATGACTGACTGTTGCTGCTGTTACAGCTGCCAGTTAGAATAAGAATTCAGGGAAATTAGAGAATGCAACAACAGATTTACACCTGGGCAGCCCTTCCATGAATATCACGTGCAGTTGGAGATTGACTTAGATAAACTAATTGTTTTGTTTTTTTAGCTAAATTGAAATGCTTTAGATTAGAAATTTTATGCCCATCAAAGAAAGCTCTCTTTTATTCTATGGATATGGAAGTGTTACAATGAAAATAGCTGAATACAATATATTCTTTTAACAATTTTTCAATTATGGGTGCTGCTGCTGCTGCTGTTACCACTGTTGCTGCTACTGCTTTTGCTTCCTGTTCTTCTGCATTCATACATTGATGTTCAGTGTTGTGTGTAGATCTGTATAGGCAACCGGTTTTTTGCATGTGTTTTTATATATGATGGTAGGCATTGCAAGGATTGGAGTACCTAAAGGGAATTCACTACCTCTCTTTATACATGTGGAGACACAATACGGGAAATACCATTCCAGGTTACATCAAATAGCTATCTTTTCTCAACAGCCTTAGCTGATGCTGGCTCTTACTGTGTAGGAGTACAAAGTCCAATAATCTGTAAGCAGACCTATCTAGTATATACAGGTAAGCTTAATGCATTGCATCTAATTCAAGATTGGTCTCTAATGTCACATGCATTTTATGTGACTACTTCATTTTTGTCATCCTTTTTTTATTGTTTTATTGTAAATAAATGTAAACGCAGGTTGTGATACTTTATAAACTGGCTCTTTCTTCGCCTGTCTTTCTGGTAAGAAATAAACCTAAAAATGAGTAAAATTGTTGCTTCACATCTGCTTGCGCTCTTTCTCTCTCTCCCCCTCCCTTGCGATATATATATATATACATACATACATTTCATGTGAAATCAATGTATTATGATTACAAGCAAAAGGGAAAAAAAAAACTGACACTTTTGAAAAGGTGCTATAAGAACAATCATTTCCTATGTTATATTTCTTAGTAAAAGATAGAAAAATTGATGACAACTTAATGGAAGGTGAATTAATAATAATGCAAAATACCCTTTACAACCACCCCCACTTTCATGTGTGTGTGTGTATATATATATATATATGTATATACACGCACACTCTCTCTCTCTCTCTCTCTCTCTCTCTCTCTCTCTCTCTGTCTCTCTCTCTCTCTGTGTATATAAACATACTTTTTTTTATTCTCCTTAGACTACTGTGCTATTTAATGTCTCCTCTCTCACTCATTCTCTTATGTTTTTACATAGAAAATTCAGCTTCATGTATAATTCCAGATTTGTCAATCCATGACAATTTAAGTAGCCCTGATTTTTGAAAGTAGGGTTTTAAATACTGGGTTTTAAACTTATTCGCTGTAAAATTGATCATTTTGTTATTTAAGATCCAACAAGTGAAACCACTACTTGATATTTTTTTTTCTTGTTTGTTGATGTTATATTTTGGTGAAATTTTTATTTTCCATCTGAAATATTATCTCTGATGAAAAAAATTAACTACCTACATAGATGCCCTTTCTTCCGAAGTATGTTACATTCATTTAACATTAATACAAATTTCAGTAATTATGAGTTCATGAAAGAATAAGATTAACTATGAACAGATCAAGGTCACTGTGTTTCACCGCCACTACAATCAATGGCTTTCATAGATTAGATTTACTGTATTATCCTTCCTAAATGGAAGATTTACAAAGGCTCTCACTAATAATTCAGATATATTTATTTCTAGACCATGATTGTGATATGAAAAGAAAAAAAAAAAAAAAATTAATGACATCCTATTTTTATCATTACTCAATTAGATTTGCCAACGTTAGGAAAACTATCTGTAAATTTGGTGTTGTCTTTTATTTTGTTTATGGCATGAAGCATCCTCTTGAATTCTAGCATTAATGTCAAATTGCCGGAGTATCTACATTGGTAGACTCTCATAGGAATTGTATTACTCATTTCTATTATCAGGTGTGGTGGTGTATATAATATGTATGTGTTCATTCATTCTATGTAACTTACTTCAGAGTTACTCTTCTTGATTTCATTTTTTTTTTTTTTTTTGAATAATTAGAACAAGATTTTTGTATGAATTCCTCAACCTGTAGTTATTTTTACCTGGGGGTTTTGTCCATATTTGATCTATTTGTTCACTCAGATGTTTAGTACAATTGGATGTCTAAAAAATTTTCTGTTATTACCTGGTGTGTTTCAGTTATTACTGCTAGCTGTAATGTAATTTCTATTCAAATCTATGATTTTTAGGTATACCAAATAGTTTCATTGATTTATCATCCATAATGTTTTTTGGGGTATTTTTATGTGTGGGTGTGTTGAGGGTGGAGTAGTGGCTGTATATATGTACTTGTGTTTTTCTTTATACTAAAATATAATTACAAAAAATTACCATTTTTTGCAGTTAAATGTTTTACAGTCTTTCAAAAACTGGAATTCATTATCATTTGGGAATTAATTTCTGAATAGTAAATTTAGCTTTGGATATTCTAATAACATTCACAGAATATGCATGTGTGTTTTATAATCCATTGAGTCAGATTTCTGGAGTGAATAGACATTTCTTTGCTGTTTACTTATATTTTCTGCCATGTATAGAATATTTGATAACTTCTAACATAGCCTTCGTCCCCTGCTACAAGAGCTGTGTGTATGTGTGTGTGGGCGTTAGAGATACTTAATGGGGATGCTGTGAAAGAAATTTACCATTCTTTAATTAATCTAATAATTAACAAATAACCAGTTTCATGATTTCACTTTTGATGGAAATATCTAAATTCTAATAACATTTCTCCATTTCTGTTCAAATGTTCTAAATTTAGAACTAATTTCTAAAAAATTGTTTCCATTATCTTATACAGACATTATTATTCAACACAGTTTCATACTAATGTGTATTTAAAATCTATTATATACTATATCGTTATTATGTCCACTTTTAGATATTGTAATGCTATTATTATCTGTTGCTACTTCATCTACACAAAATTTCAATATGATTCCTAATATTTTCTTCTGTAAGTAATCAGTATTATTTTATAAGTAATCAATATTTTCTTGTTTTGTTTGTCAAATAATAAGAAATGAAAGAAAACTTTAAATTTTAGTAGATATTAACATCTAGAAAACTGTATTTATTACTCTACTTTCAGCTGCTTTCCAAAATGTCTTACATATTTCTACACTGTATGATGTGATTGGAAAAGGATTAATTTTTTCTCCCCCCCCCCCCACCCGCTGTTGTCATTAATGTTGCTCTTAAGATTGTTCCAGTGTATTAAATTACATATTAAAGAAATAAGATCCTAATTTTCTTATCTACTTAAATCTTCCTTTGTTAATTATGTTAAAATAATCATATATGAGAACATTAAATGAAGAACATATTTCATATATTTAAAATATTGGCTGCTGGTACTTTGCAGTATTTTAAATTTACCTTAACCCCTTTTAAATATCAACTACCCATACTTAAATTTTCATATTTGAATTAAAATCAAAATCTTATATGACATGAATAGTGTTTGTGAGATTTCAGTTGGTCAACACCAGCCTACTATACCTAAATTATTATCATCATCAACATTTATTAAATTCCTCTAAATATTGAAATGCATGACACATGCAGAGTACTTATTAAAAATATTGTTAGGAAAGAAAAGATTAAACTACATTACACTTTTAAAATGCAAAACAATTTTTTCTTAAAATATTATTTTAATCACTAGGTACTTCTTAACTTCACAAATCCCTGGAAATATTTCAGATTATCTGACAAAGATAAGTTTATAATGTTTTTAATTAATACTTTGTGGATATAATGTATTTAAAGAAAAGTGTAGTTCTGGCTAAGACATCTTCTGTATCATATAGTTGGTAGTGAATAGAGCTTACTTTATTGGACTGTCATTTTGTTGTTCATAATCAGTTATCTAATTTTATTATAATTCCACTGTGTGCAAAAATCTATTAGCTTAACCATCACAGTTTAATCTTTAGACAGTAACTTATTGTATGAATCATTAACTCTGTTTGCTCTTTTAAATTATCTTCATAGGTTTTCAGAATCATTATATATATATATATATATATATGAATCTTAGCTAAGTTATATGGTATTAAATTGGAACTAAAAGCAAAAAAAAGTTAGTATTGGAAGATTCCTAATTTTCATGGTACAATCATAATGCTTTAAATGCTTTCTTATTATAAAAATTGTGAGACATTGTTTTTAAAAAATTCACTCTGAGAAGTTTATTCAGAAACCTTATTCATATTGAGTTTGCACTTAGATCCAGTAACCTTGAGACTTGATGATAGCACATGAGATTTTTCACCTAGAACACTATATTTAGTTACTTCCCTTTAACTCTAGCCTTTAATGATTGTTGTTCTCTTATCTCTGGCACACTGGATCATTATGCAGTATTAGCAGATTAAATGTAGCAGTATAATTAGCAACCAAACATAATATCCAGTGAAAGATATCACATTGCCTAAAATTAAAGCAGAAACTAATGTTGGGTGAAATTAATTTAGCTTCTTGGATAAAGATGAAAATTTGTTCTTTCAGTGTATGTGTGTATAATGGAAAATTTAAACCTATGTATAGGAGCAAACTAAAATTACTAATTATATATAGATGAGATGTGTATGTACCTGTATACACATATGTACACACACATAACTGTGTGTGTGTGTAAAAATATACCTTATATTTATGTATGTTAGCATAAGTGTATGTGAATATATATTGTAACTGTATGTTTGTGTGTGTGTGTGTGTGTATGTATATATATATATATATATATAATATATATATATATACACACACACACACACACACACACACACACACATGTATATATATATTACTAACACAGCAATTATTGCTTGAGTTTATGACACACACGCTGATAATTTATACACTAGTTTTAGTTGCCTTCATTGGATCAATTGGGTGCTACATACTGATTTGGACAATTCTTATAAGTAGTATTTAGTTAGCGTAAAGTACAGCTGACCTGCCATTAGTGAAACCAAACAGCTTTTGTTTTTTTGTTCTTTGTTTCCAGCAACAGTATTAGAATCCTTAGCAGTTTACCATCTATCATTTTCTTCATACTTGCTGTAAAAGGAAAATTTCTCTAAGTGGTTTAGATTTCACCTATTCAGCTATGTTTAACTCTTTCAATTATGGTTACATATGCAGTGCCTCCAGCATGGCCTCAATTCAATGACTGATACCAGTAAAAGCTAGAATGAAATTAAGAGGTTAAACATTAAATTAAATTCGTTGCTGAATGAAAAAGTGCAGTAGTTTTAAATATTCTTTGTTGCTTTGTTGTTCCTTTTTGTTGTAAAGAATATGAAAAATAAATTTAAAATACACATGACTTCAAGTACAAGTTTCCTGATAATTGTAATTAGCTTTTAATTTCTATAAAATCTGTGAAAATTTAATATTCATTTCATTGTGGGGTATATGATCTTGGACTACATAGTAATAAGGTCAAGCCTGATTCCAGTTGTATACATCTTCTTGTTTGACTATGAGTTCTACTCACATGTCAGGGCTAACTGGTGAGCAATTGGAAAAGTGCCAATCCATAAATAATAATTTCATCAATAAACAAACCACATACAACAGATATGGAATCAAACTGAATAATAATAATAATTAGACAACAGTGGCTTAACTCTAAAAGATAGTTATTTTATGTGTGTGTATTATTATTATGATTAATGGTAAACCGTTTGGATGAAAACCTTTACGAGTGCAATCAAGGTCAAAAATTCCATTCAGTTATTGACTCAAATCATGATAAATCACAGTGGTCTGTTTTTTTATTCCTCTCTTCATTATATTTGAGTCTTCAATAATAGAATTTAGTAACAAGTGCCCCACCACCATTTTATTTTTCCTATTTTCATTATACTCGTGTCTTTAATATTAGAATTTAAAAACAAGTGCTTTGGAGTATTTTATATGAAGATCACCTGTTTCTCATTGTTGGATGAATAAAAACTGTCAAGAGGCAATGAAATTTGGGGGGAAATTTTCAGTGAAGATGAGATCTTAACACAGCCATTGTTTAATCCTAAGTTTGCCTTGATCAGGTGGACTTAAGGTTGAAAGCACTCCAGCCATAAACCATCTCTGCTTTTATTCAGACATAATGTAACTAGAACTGAAATTCTTTAGTGTGTCTTTTCTAAAAAGACTGTAGGTATAATTTGAGGATGGTTTGGCAGTTATTTCTTGCAGATTGTGTAACTGCTTAATCTACCCTGTGTTAATCAGTTCTCTTCAGGTACAACAAATCAGTTAGTACACTGGCTGTGTTTAATATTCATTATAGTCTAACTCATTATGCACTTATGCACTACAATTTTTTTTCTTTTGTAGCTTTTCATGCACTGCTAATTCAAAGGCCACTGGAGATTATGTATTTTATTGTGGTTTAAAAAATATTTACATCTTCAGTCACGTTAATAGCAAAAGTATGTTGTCTTTATATTTAGGTTAGAATAATTAAAATAGGATAGCAGTGGAGTATTATAATAGTTAAGCCTGGACATTTAAATGGCAGGACTTGCAAAATTAAAGAGGATAGGACTTAGTGAAGGAGTAATTGGACTCAGCATGACTGAGTTTCACTGCTCGTTTCTCTTTAACCCCCCCCCTCTCTCAAGAAATTTTCAATTACTGCATAGCTGATGGCAAGGGAATGGAATCCTGGAACAAGGTTCAGGTGTAGCCTTAAACAGTAAAGCATCAGTAAAATGATAAAGCAAACAGGGGAATGGAGTGATCCCATAAATAACTCCAAATTTAGAAGTAAGGGAGATGTCTTAAATAATCATTCTTTTTTTTTTTTTTTTTTTGGTTTCCTTTACATACTCATATCAAATAATTTGGAAGAGTAATTAGTTATACAATATGGATAAATTATATGCATTGGTTAACTAATTAGCACAAATCAGGCATAGGCAGAGGTCAGATGAGCTTGGAAGTCAGACAGAAGCTTTAAGATACTCTTTACAAGTGATAATGCAGGTATAGTTGAACTGTTTTGAGCTGTTTTTGATGGCTTCTTCATTATGTCATTGAAATAAGATATATGAGCTTATATATATATAAAGAAAAGGAGTAGTTTTAATAAGTAAAATAATTAAGCATCAGTCTGATGATTTTTTTTTTTTCTTAAGTTCTTAATGACTAAAAAATATTTTGACCACAGTCAGCATCAATTTTTTGAAAAACATATTTCCTGCTCTGTTTAAACAAGCTCACTTAACCCTTTTGTTATATTTCCATTGGAACACACTGCCTTTGTTCTAATTAATTTTGAAAATAACTTTTTTTTATACACTATCATGATGGGTGGGTTTGAATATCCAGAATTTGCTTGAATCACTTCCAAAAACCAACCCATCAGTGTGAAGAGGAAATGTCTGTATTTTAGATGGTGGCTATATAACATTCTCATACCTGAACCTGTTGGGAAATTGAACAAAAAAGAGTGTAGGAGTATTTTCACTTAAACACAGTTACATTTTTCTCAAATGCACTGTATCTGCACACTGCCAGTTTTGGATTTACCAAATAGATAAGAATAGACTGGCCAAATTTGCTGTATAATCACTCATCCAGTTGATGATAAAAATGGAATTAGTACTGTTTATCTGCTAAACTGAGGCATGTAGCCCAATTACCTTGTGCAAGGTCACAATAAAGTAATTGTTAATAGTACATATATGTGTGTGTGTGTGTATGTATATATATTTTTGTTAATGGAAGACGAACACATTACTTACTTTCGACCACTAAACCTTTAAAATTGTCTAGTCTGTCTCATTACCACCATCATCATTGTCTGTTTCAAATTTGATTGAATGAATATTAAATTAATATAAAGAAGTTTATATGTGTGTTTCAGCTTTATTACAGAATTTTATCTCAGTTGCTTTAGATTAGTGATAGCAAAACTTTAGCTTGATGTGGTTGAAATTTTAATTTCTTTAATAATCCTGTTATTGACCTGACACTTATAATGTGAACATCTATTTCAGTTTTAGGTAAATACTTATAAATAAGCTTTTTATAACAAGGTATTGCAAGGAGACTTTTTTTTCTCTCCAAAGTTCATCTTGTGTCATCCAAAAACACTGTAGCATATCTCTGCAGCATATCACATGGTATCAGTCTGACATTACTGCTTTGGATGCATTCTTAAACCCAAAAAGAATTGCAATGTATTTTTATTTATTTTTTTCTTTAGTCTATAAACAACAACTAGATTCCTTCCTCATTCTCATACTAACCAATTCAATCATAAATTTAAAGCAATTCTTGAAGTATAATTTCATTAACTATCCTATCTTAGTAAAACCAAAAACAAAAGAGGCCTACATCAAAATATGTATGGTTAAAGGCTCCAAAGATTACTTTCCTTTTAAGATCCATAAACAGTTGTTTAGATGTGTGCACATTTCTATGAAGAATATCAAAACTAATATCTTATTTGGTCATCATAGGGCATTTTTATGTATTTTTACCAAATGGCAGCTTTTATAATCCCTACACTATTTTAAGCTCGCTTATATTCTTCAAAAACCTCTGCTGTGCTTTTTAATTAGTATAATTATTGGTAGGAAGTTTTATGTACAATAACCAAAACACAATACAACTCTGAGACAGGTGTTTTAGTTTGGGTTTTTGATTATTTCTCTAAAATCTGAGCTACTTTGCCACTGTGCTTTGTACATATTACAGTTCAAATGACAATGTTATTTCAGATCATGAATTTTTTTTTTCTTTTCAATTAGTTCGTTTTTTTTAGTTATTATGCAATTGTAATATCTTGGTATTTTCAAGATGATTACTCTCTCCTTTTAACTCTAAAACTACTTTGAGATTTATTAATTTGCTATATTATTGTATATACCATATTTTAACTGCTTTTGCTGGAATCTGACAGCTATGGGAAATTAACTTTAATTTCTAAGTAGAACTGAGTTTCTACTGCCAAATCTGACATGTTCTATTTTGTTGTGTTACACTGAAGTTGCTTTCAGAAACTGGCTGCCTACCAAGACAATAATGCTGATGATTTCAAAGACACTCAGCAGGCATATAAGTATTGATGATGATGGCAACAGCAACGATGATTGTCATCATCATTAGCATTACCTCATTCATTATTCACAATTTTGTATCCCTTTTAGATAAATCTGTAAGCTTGTTTGTTCTACTGTAGTTGGTGTCATTATTAATTTCTTCTGTTGAATGAAAATCCCTTAGTCTCTTAACTAACCATTTTCACACCTTCTTCTACCTCCAGCAGTGGTTACCACCTACTAACTTACCAATTTTTCCCATTATGCATCATTATTCTAGTAGTGATTTGTTTGCAGTGCACCACAAAAACATGTCTAGTCTTCTTGACATGTTGCACAATCTTTGTAAACAAAAATCTTATTGTTTCCAGTTCTCCATGTAATCATGTCCAAGCTGTTTATTACCTTACTTGGAAATGAGTGTAGGTGTCAGGAAGGGCATCTGGCCATAACAAACTCTGCCCCAGTGTATTCACTTGACCTATACAAGTAGACGTTAAATGATGATGAGGACTCTACTCTCTGCATGTGATGTTCCACTGTTTACAAAAGATTGATTCTTCCCCGCTCAGTTATGACTTGCTTTCTAAATTCATTCTTAACTCTTGCTACTTGTCTCTTATCTATTTCTTCAGCTGTCACAATTTAACCATGTTTGACATAAAATACTTGCAGGTGAAACCAGACATCCCACATAGAGACTAAAAATCAGGATTTGAATTTTTGATATAAAAAATAGAAGGAATAGAGAGAAATGTCTTAATTGACCTCTTAGTTTTTTTCAAACCATTCAGCCATGCATAGCTTTGTCCACCAACTCAGATTTAAGTTAGCTGTAACATGTACTTACTAAGTAAATTACTACTTGACTTTAAATATATTGTTTCTAGTTTTTTTATATTAGCACTGATTTGAATTGCTTATCTTACATCAATTACATCTAATACTAATCACTATAATCTTGTTCAGGTATTACCCTTATAGTACGTGTGTGTGTGTACATGTTTATATGAATGTGTATATGTGCACACATTGTTTATATATGTATATATATATATATAGCTTTGAACTTTAATGAGAAACAAAAAAATAAGAGAAGGGAGTAAGACTCACAGACTACACTCTGTTAGACAAGGAGCCTTTACACTGCTAGTTAATTTTTTCCACACTTGGCATATCTGTAAGATTGGTGCTCGTTACCGCTTTCTGTGGCATTAAGTGGCTGAGAGAGAAATATCCAATTTGGTTGCATGTTAGATTTGGTTGAATCAGTTGAAGCATATTACTTATAGTGTCTACTAACAGGCAAAAGAAATACTCATTTTCACTCTGACAAATGGAAGGAACACATGGGCATTATTATTAAGAATCTTGTCCAAACAAATCCAAAAACTCAGTCTTCAGCAATAGATGAAAGTGATTATTTTGCACTAGTTTCATTTTTTAATAGTTTTATGCTTAAATTTTTTCTCGTTAAATACTATTTGTTAACTCTTTCATGTGCCGATAGGTATTAAACTTCAAATAGATCCTCAAGCATATTCATTTATCTGATGATAAATATCAGTTATTTTTACCAAAGCTTGTTGCATTTTTTTTTTTTTATATCTAAACTGAAAAATTTTTCTTCAAATTCCATTCTTTTAATTTTCATTATATACCTGACCTTGTTTACTTACTAAAAGTTCAATGGTGTGTTGCTTTAGTTCCTGTCATAAAATTTGAGACTGGATAATGGTTCCCATCTTCAGTTTTCTTGTCATACTAACATAGATATCCCTATCTCACCACGATTCTTTTGCATGTCTTGATTATTTACTTCTCACTGTAGCCCAGTCTTTTAAGATCCAAACTAACTATTTCACTTTTAGTCTGTTTTTTCTTTGGGCATTTGCCGTCACTTAACCATAAACTCACAGCACTTTTTCAACCAACCCTACTACTTGTCTATAATGTAGTAACTCACTCTATACTGACCAGTGCTTTTGCTATTCAACTGCCTTTCAACCAACTAAATGTAATCAGCTTGTTTATTTCTAATCACTCTAACCTTTTTCATTTAGTCTTATGTTTAGGGGTGTAACAAAATGCCTTGCAGTATTTGTTCCAGCTTTTACGTTGTTTGTTCAATTCCCACTGAGCTCAGCTTTGCTGTTCACCCTTCTGGGGTTAATAAAATAAAGAACCAGTTAAGTATTGGGATCAATGGAAACAACCAACACCTGCTCCTTAAAACTGCTGGCCTTGTGCTTAAGAAACAATTGTCATCAGCATTACTATTCTGATACATGCTATATTTGTACAAGAAAGAAACACCTCTAATTGGTGGGGGGGAAAGGTTCATAAAATATTTGACCTACTTCGTTCAAATCCTGACCACTACAACCACCATTGCTTTTAAGCACTAAGTAAATACAGTCTATCTACAACTTTCAGCTAGCCATCTCTTCAATCAATACTATTCAGTCTGTGGCTGTTCATGCTTTTAGTTACTTCACTCAATCTAACATTATTATAATTAGCATATCACTGAAGCTCGGTTTTTCAATGCATTTTTGCTACATTCCTAGCAGTGATATCTGGTATGTCTTCTACATGCTTTCTTTTAACTATAGTCTGTTATTGGAGGTTTTTTTAATACTATAATATAGTGCTGAAAATAAGTATCAACTGTCTTATTAGACCAACTCAAAGTTACATGACAACTGAAATTATGAGTCTCTGTAGATCTGTTAGAGACTCTGTTGCACCTATTGTGCACTTAATCATTTATTAATTATCCAATTTTGTGTCCTTACTTGTTCTCTTATTGACTACTAAATATAGTTCTTTCTTTGGATTGAAACTATATTGAAATAGTGATATCTGCTAATTAATTCACATCTAAAATTATGTCTGCACATGTAACAAAGCCTGCTATTGCAAAAATGGACTGGTTACTAAGAAATGTATTGAACTGTAGTCAAGGTACATGCTTTCGTATACAATGAGTTAACTAGCAGGGCTCCATCACCACAATCAGAAGAAATATTTGACCCAATATGAAAACAAAAGGAAATTTTTCAAATGCTTACTAAATGTGTAGAGAATGTAATTTGCACTACTGCCTATTTATAGCCAGCAATATCTAACACAAATTGTATTGCTAAGTAACTATGTGTTAATGCATTACTATTTCATTTTGTTTTTAATATAATCTACAGCTCACCAACCATATTTCTGTTGGATAGAGCTAGGCTGGATTTTTATATATATATAACTATATTGCTTTCTAAAGAGCAATTTGATAAAAAAGAATGTTTTAGTTTGGTTCATAATATTTCAATAACAAGCTTGAATTTTTTAGAGTAAATACTCAAGAAAACAAAACTGATGCTTAACTTCTGGGTGAGCAGATTAAAGGAATAAAATCCTTAATTATAAGCTGCTACCATTTAACTTTAATCTTAAAACATAAGATAAAGTTGTCCTCTAACCATGTTTAAACACTATTGTAAAGTAATAAATTATATTCTTAGAACTAGCTAATCTGTCTCCACTGTCTCTGTCCTGAATAGTCAAGTTTTATAATCTAGTTTGAAAAGAATTAGCAATTGTCTGTTATAATTAATATTTTGTTAATAAATATTTTATAGATTTAAGTAATGCAGCATCAAATTGCAGTCCTATTCTCACAGTAGCTTGAGAATTACTAATTAGTAATAAAGCAGCCCTTTACCCTAGTGCCTATTCATTTCCATTAGCAAATCTTCTAAATTTCTTAGATTTGACACATCCTCCTTACAACAAAATGTCATGTCATCGATTTTTTTTTTTTTTTTGTCCTATCAACAAGTACCTGAATAGTTGTAATTATATTAAACTACCAATGTCTCACAATATTTGTATTTGCACATTTGAACAATAATGCAATGCTCATTAAATATGCAAAGCAAATCTAACCATGAGAATACTGAAGAGAATTTAAAGCAAAACTACTTGGCTCATATTTTGAAACCCCATCTTCTGCAGCCATTTCTAATTGAAACAGTGTAGGAGGAATTTCTACATATTCTCACAAAATTACACAGGCCTATTTACTTTGGCCTTTTTTTTTTCTTTCATGTTTAATTTTAAGACGATGGCAATTGGTGCGGGAAAACACCAGCCTTCAATTGTCTACTATTTTCATTTCTAGGTCAGTCTTCAGAATCTAATGGTAGATATTAAGTAGTTAAACTTAGATGAGATTGCTATGTTTTTGACATCTGTTAGAGTGTGGTTACTAAGTAGGTTTCATATTTAAAGACTACTTTAATACTTTGTCAATTTCATATATATACAACTAGTCTGCTTTTGATTGGTTAACACATTTAAATGACTTCATCAATTATAACAGTTTATTAAATCTAAATTTAATATGGATTTTATTAGTAAGTCTATGTTACAGTGTTCTTAAAAAGTTGTTATGGATATTGAATACTGTTATTTTATCGATGTGGAGTTCATGTGCAACGTCATTATTTGACAATATTGGCTGGCAGCAATCAAAATTTCCCATGAAGTTCAGCAGCCTCGGTTTCCATCCAACATCCTGACATTGCCAGCCTGTGTTCGCAATATTGCTTCCAGTCATACACTCATCTACAAAACTCTCTCTAATAAAGCCATGCCTAATGTAGGCCACAAGTTCAGGACATCAGAAGCTGTTTAGATTCACAGTGGCCTCACTGTCTCCCAGAAAGAAGGCAGTAGTTAATTAACATAACTGGGACAGTATCAAATATTCCACCTGCACAAGGATCCAGTCTTCCTTCAACCAACACCATCTCACTTGCCTCCAAAAGCCAAGCAACAATACCTGGCTTCATATAGTACCCTTTTATCAACTGGTACCCTTCCCAAAGATGAATTAATACTTATTAGAGTTACTCTGCTCATCAGCTCCCATGTATTTGAGTTACATAAATGTTGTGAAGCTGCTGTCAATAAGTCTGGAGTGCACCTACTTTCTTTTCATCACAGTGTGGATTATTTCCCTACTGTTCACCAAACTGAATAATGTTATTAAAGGTAGCTTTGGTGTTGTTGGTTTCTCTGTTATAACTAAAGTGTGTTATTGACTACAGTTATTCTGATGAGATAACCTTTTTCCTAGTCAGCATGGGCAAGGGGGACAAGTTGCTCAACTAGGATGGTACATGTCACATTCTCTAGTGTCAACCTTGCCACTTCTGCTGCCTGCAAAGCAGAAGAGTGGAAGACCTCTGGCATCAGGTTGCTGCTCTCTTCTGTCAAATTGGAACAAAGGCAATGCACTTGAAATAAGAAAGAACCCTTTGAAGCAGAATAGCTAATGCCATAGATATCACTAGTTGTTGTTTATATAGCCACACCATTATGATATTATCTATGGGACATAGACCTTTTTTTTTTAAATTGAGATGCTTTCATAGCTGAATATCTTTCAAATTACCTGCAAAAAAAAAAAAAAGATTGCATTCCTTTTGACACTTATATACCACTTAAATGGAGAAATATAATTTACTCATATAACAGAATTCTATAAAATTTTCACTTAAATTATAATTTATAACTAATTTCATTTTCATATAGTTATCAAGTAAAATGTTTCTTTAGGTAGGATAATGTAAACAAATGTTATATGAAATGGTAATAATAAATTATCAGGAGGCGGTAAGCTGGCAGAATCGCTAGTGTGCTGGGCAGTTCAACTGTCCTTACATTCTGATTTCAATTTCTGCTGTATTCGACTTTGACTTTCATCTTTTTGAGATCAATAAAATAAGTACCAGTTGTGCACTAGAATCAATCTAATTGATTATCCCTCTGCCCCAAAATTGCTGGCCTTGTGCCAAAGTTTGAAATCAATAGTAAATTATCAGAACTTCATGAACTATTATTATATTTTCAAATATTGTAATTTTAAGTTTATTTGTTGGCATTAAGATAATTATTGTCCTAATGCTAGTTATTCACTCAACCATAAAATAAATTTTAGCTTCACAATAATATTTTCTGTATTCAATCATGGAATTTCATCTTCTATAATTTGATTTCTGAGCTGATGTCATTGCAGCGCTAGTAACTGCTTTCTAAATGTCATTGCATTGCTTCTACATAAATTAAAATTACACAAGTTAAACAACTCTTCTCAAAATCACTTATAGATATACTCTGCCAATTTTTTCTATAAAACATTTAGACATTCATGCAAAACTTAATGCTTTACCAGAAACTGCCATTAATCATTTTATAGCAGGTTTTTATTTCTTTTTCTTTTTTAAATAGTTTTGTATTTGATTGCCCAATTTTGTGAATTTTGTTCTTGGTACATCATGTCTAACCACTTCAATCTCAAAAAATGTTCATCAGTCTCTGATGAAAAGTTATACATATATTACTATTTAATCATTTATTTACTTTTATCATTGGTATTGTGTGAAGTTAATTGTAACATTGTGATTTTTTCCTCCATATTTTTTTTTATAAATAGATAAATGTAAATATTTGAATTGAAGAACATGTCTTTTGCCTGACTTACTGCATTTTGTTGTACTCAGTTACCATTCTACTATATTTGCACATAAATTTTATATTTTTACAATCACACGTCCCTGTTTAGGAATTTTCAATCGACATTATCTGAAGTGAATATGTATTTGCCTAACCCATGCTAGCATGGAAAAACAGAAGTATAAAAAACAAATGAATGGGTAATTCCATTCTCTAATGGAACCACAATGTCTTAGAAAAAATAGACCTTACCAAACATAGTAAATATTTGTAGTAAGGATGTGTAATGACAATGGCCCATACTAAATGTCATTCCAGATTTGGTTGATTTCCCTTATGTCCTAAATTTAGATCCTTTTGGTGTTAACTTTACATTTCACCCTTTTGGAGTCAAAATCAATATTAGTTAAATACTAGGGTCATTTCAATAAGCAACACCATTTTCAACAAGATATGTGACCCTGTGCCTGTGTTAGAAATCTAGTCTTTAGGCACTGTAGTGGCACAAGCACTGTTGTATTTATTTACATCTTTTTGCATTACAAGTTCAAATAACTTTAACCCTTTAGTATTTAAACTGGCCGTATCCAGCCTAAATATTCTACCTGTTTTATTTTCAAACTGGTCAGACTCAGCCTCTCACACTTCTCCTACAAAGTCATTTAAAAAAAATAAACAATCACAGTTGAAATCTTGAAGCTACAAAATGATTAATTCAAAACTCTGAGAATAAATAAGCATTACATTTGACAGGGTAGTCTGAATGCTAAAGAGTTATAGTCAGTAAAATAATTACCAATCACATACTGGACTTGATAAAGTCAACTACACTTCTTTGCAAAGTGTGTGGTCTTCCAACCAACTAATCCAATAATCTTTCTGCATTTGATAAAATACATAAAATAAATAATACAAGTAAATAATTAACTATATCATTTTCCACCTCTATTGAATGGTCTTTGAGCATAGTAAAAAATAATACCAATGAACTGAATTGGCACAGAGAATAGGTTTTTATGGTGACTAGTACTGTACATTATGTATTATAGTTCAAGTACTAAAGCCAGAATTTATCGTCTTTATTATTATTGTTGTTGTTATTATTATTATTATTATTCCAGTAATCTTATCGTTGAAAGCTTTTACTACATAACTACATGGCTCTATGTGCCTTGTCTACATGGAGTGTTTCATTTTCTATTTTTATTGTATTGCGGATACTCTGTGTAATATAAGTGCATAACTTTACTATTTTCCTGTGTTTATGTAAGTCCTGGGGTCTGAGATATATTTCACTGCGTCTCTTATTCTTAAGGCATCTGTTATAGTGGGGATTGTTTCTGTGTTTAGTCCCTATATTCTACATATTTTTATTTCCCCATTCTTTGTATTTAGTTAGTTTCCAGTTGAAATTGATAAAGCAATTAAATCTTTGATATTAGTATCTTCATTATTTTTTAAATTAATCAAAATACAAAGGCTGTATTTCAACAGAAATATAGTTACTTTTTAGTTAATGTCTTGTCAATCTGTATTGTACGTTGGTCACTCTGTCATTCTGTAAGATCTATGATGTGTGTATCATCTCTGTGATGATGCACTTATTAACTCATATTAATCTAAATATTAACGATATCATCAGCCAGTTCTTACTGTGTCTAGGAGTCAGCTTGCCAAGGCTCTCCAGTTTACTCTGTGTTGTGCTGCATGTATAGAAATCAGACAGGCTTTTGTTTTCAGTCCATTCTTTGATATCATCAGTTCACACAATTATCTTTGATGGCCTCTTGCTTTTAACAATATGCATGTCAACAAATGCTGCCATTAACAAATATTAACCATAGAAATACACTTGAAAGGAGTATATATTGTAGCAGAAATCAAACTATCAGCTGTAGGGTTATTATTCAGTCAACTTTGATTTTCATCTTTCTAGGGATAAAATAGTAAGCAGGGTTTAACTGTAACCAATTTAATTCACTCTACGGTCTCCTCCATGTTTATGACCTTGCTCCAATATAGAAAATCAGTGGCAGAAATGGTAAATCCATGCTAACTGCTAAACTGTTATCTAGTTATACCCTTTTATGTGATGTTAACCCTATTATAATCAACTTTATCTTTTGTACACTTCAAGTTCAATATTATAAGTACTGGTGATATACTGAATATTCATTCCTTCAGCTATGGACTCTTCTACCAATGTGAGAAATATAATTGATATATAGTTAATAGTTTGATTTTAGCTGCAATATCTGTAATTTTCAAGATGTGTTCTCTTTTAAATGGTTGGTATTGGTTAACAACTGCATCATAGTAGAGTCATACTAGCCATTTGAAATACAGTTATATTTTCCATTTTATTATATATATAATAAAATATTAGTGAATATGGTTAAGTTCTATCCCTCATCAGATGTTGACCAAATATCATCACAATTTCAACACTTTCCATCCAACTTCAATAAACTACATTAGCTAATAATGCAGTAATATTTAATCATTAGCTATATCATTTTCCACCTGTATTGAATGGCCTTTAAACATAGTAAAAGATAACGGTATATGATATCAGTAAATTGAATTGTTACAAATAATACATTATAATGTTGACTAGTGCAGTATATTATATATTGTACTTCAAATATTTGAGTCAATTACATCAATCATCTCTTCAAGATCAATAAAATAAGTCCCAGTAATATACTGTATCAAGTCATATGACTTGGCACATATGAAATCATTCAATGATTTAATGTAAAGCTGATAGTTCTTGCTTTATTATTCCTCTTTTATTTAATATTACAAATCACTTTTATCTAATTACAATCATGAAATCAAAGCAAATATTTGACTGCTTTTTCTTTCTTTCTGTATTTTTTTTTTTAATGTTGATGTTCCAGACCATAATTATTATGTGCATCATTATTTGAAATACAGTTCATCACTTATGTCATTTATGAATCATCTCATTATTTTACATAGCTTTTCAGTGAACTATTAACATAAAACTGTTCTTATATTATTTGTATCCATTTGAAAATAAAATTGGTTTAATATTTCAATCAGTTATATAGATTTTTGTTGCTCCACTGCTGCTAAATAGTAAAACGAAAGTGGAGTCTTGTAATCATAATTATTTTAGCGTCAAATTACTAGCCCTAAGCTTCATTTTATCAAAAGAGCTAGAAACTAAAACATGTAAGTTTAATCTTGCTACCTACTTACCTTCTTTCTCTCTCCTTGTCCTTATCTTAAGTTTTAATCAATGTAAGCAACTTGCTGAAAACCAGAAGGGAAGCCAGCACATATTCCTGCAATCAACTACAAACTGATGGACTACTTTTGGTTATGAAGAATATTTTTTACTTTTCTATTACAAAGAACAAAAACTACATCTATATTTTATTCATAAATCAGTGTGGAATGCCAAACTCACCACTTTATTCTGGGTTGTTGGATGCCTAGGGGGTTGGTGGATGAGGGATTAAATTATTTACTATTTCTGTTTTTCAATGAAAAACAAAAACAAATACTTTCTATTGAGACAATCTACCAACTGGACGACATCACAGGCAAACCTTTAGATTTGTTATATCACAAATTCAGTTGAGGACCTTCACTGGATTCCACCAGTTGAATTAAACAATACCAATGTATTTGAAGATGTCATTAGTGGTCTATTCTGCCACAATAGCTTGTGTTTAATGTAATCTATGTCCATCCTGTGTATTTGCAACTCAGGAAGCAAATCTAAACCTAAATTTCAAATGTAGATTAGATATCCTCCTATTAAATGGCAATAATTCCTACATTAATATCAATATTTATACTGACTGATTGGCTCTTTCATTTATTCATGCTTGTCTTCATCAGCCTGATTCATGGTGTTGTGTTCTTAGCTTAGTTATTTTAATTCAAAAGAACATCCTGATTATGCTTCATAACTACCAGAACTATTATTTCTTAGGATCTATTGTTGATGTTGATTGTACTTAGAAATTGGAAACAATGTCTACAACAGTAGCTGATTTACAGCCCAAGATAATAAAACAATCTTTAAGGACAAGACATCTCATTGCATAATCAGTTATCAAGTTATTACACACCACCCTCTCATTGAGCCATGCTATGCTGCTGTTTAAACATTTCATTTCTACAGTCACTTTCCATCACTTAACTTTTCCTTGTTCTTCATTCTTTGTTATATATATTTGATAATAGATCCGGTTTCAAATTGTGTTGAGACTTTTGCTTCATAATAATCTTATTCGCCCTTTGCTGTGCTACTCAACTTCATACTATTATTTTACAATTGAATACACTTATGACTTTGTCATTGATGTTGCACCTAGTGAAGTTCAGTTTTTGGATAGCACTTATGGATCATGATTCACACATATTTTACTTTCAAACTTGAGTTTTATTACTTTGTTACAGGAACTAAATTATTTTATTCCATAACCTTATAACTCTGTTCTAACAATCTATGTTTATGAGAGAGACAATAATCCCAAGTATTTATCACTTACAAGCAACAGATATAAAAGTTTAGTAGTTAAGAAGCCACCAGCAAAGATATTTTTTTAAGGACAGAATGAGTGGCAGTTTTTTTTTTTTTTTTCTCCATAAATTATTCTTCATCATGGATATATACCTGTATACTAGTAGCCAAAAAATAACTGATGTGAGATTTTATCCCTTCAATATGCAATACTAATGTTGGTAGTCACAAAAGCTGCAGTCTGCATTAATTTCAAGCTACAGCAACACTATTAACACCAGTAGTAGCAGCTGTTTTATGAAGATACACCAACTCTGCTGTAGTAGAGACTAAGAGCTGAGAACAAATCGATGATAAATACTTACTTGGATTTCAAACATACCAGTCAGTTGTTAATATTATTGTTCATTACAGTATTTATCCAATGTCAAATATCTACATAATTTCATGGAATAGAGTTCAACATTTAACCCTAGTGGTGTGTGATGGGTAAATTAAAATTGAATAGCAAATATGTTTACAGTTTTTAATTGTCAGTTTGTGGTATATATATATATATATATATATATATATATATATATATATACATATATATATGTGTGTGTGTGTGTGTATGTATGTATGTATGTATGTATGTATTGAAGTAAAAAGTGATATATGAAGCCAACTTTCACATTGGCTTCATATACCTGTGCAAAACAACCTTTAACATGTAAAATGCAGTTTTACAATGCAATGTGGGACTCTATTTTTAAAGATAGATGTCCTTTCTAATGCCAACCAATTTATTTGAATTTCTTCAAAGAAACTCTATTGTTCTGAGCAGGGAACTTTTGACTTAACTAATAGGACAGCATAGATATGCTTAGACCTTTAGCATTTAAACTAGCCAGTCCTGGCCTCTCAAACCTACTCTGCAATGTCATTCTAAAAATAGACAATCATCTTTGAAATCCCAAATTTACAAGATGATACTTGATTAATTTTTTAAAATGCGAATAAACAAACATTACATTTTGCAGAATAATCTGAATGCTAAAGGGTTAAAATACTGATTATACAATGAGATATTCTAACACAATAACTAAATTTACTGGATTTCTCTTAACATTTTAAATTAGCTCCTGGTCTACTCAGCAGATCTGACCAGGTTTGCTCAGCAGTAGCAATAAAATTCATATTTCAGATCAATAAGTAGATATTTGTTGCTTCTATAAACTCAGAGTGTACACTACCATCAGTTCGCAGCATTGAAGAAAGTAACAGAAAAAGACATAAGATACACAAGACTTCAAATACTAAAATACAAAAAAATTACCTACAACTTAAAGCTTAGGTATATATGTACATACAGGGTGCTCAAAAAGTCTCTCCACAGTAAGTATTTTATTGCAAAATAAATATTTATAAGATGGTACAACACTACAAAAGAATATATTAGACTTTAGAAGACTTTAAAAAACTTTATAAGAAGTGTTGAAAGTGTCATCCTTCATTTTCAATATATAAGTTGACTCTTCTACACGTTTTGAAATACATCTGGGAGAGTCTGACACAGTATGGACCATGTGATGGTATGTTTGCGTCTTTTAGCTTATTAATGGTTTCCAGGTGATTCTTGTACACTGATCCTTTGCTTGCTCCCCAGAAAAAAATGTCTGGCAGTGTTAAATCAGGTGATTTTGGTGGCCAAGTCCCTTTGAAATAATCCGTTCACCGAAAAACTCTTGAAGTAGAACCACGGTGATGCACAAACTATGTGCTGTAGCTCCATCTTGCTGAAAATATGCATTATTAATTTCACTTTCAGTGAGTTGGTCCTCAAAATGGATAGACAATATTTGAGCAATATCTCTCGGTGTTGATGGTATTTTCAAAAAATATGGAGCCCACAATACGCTTTCTTGAAATTGCAATCCATATTCCAACTTTTTCGAGATGCAGAGGTTGCTCATGCGTCGCGTGTGGATTCTCAGTGCTCCATAAGCTTGTGTTTTGCAAATTTATGTGCCATGATGTGGAACAACAGTATTTGGAAAAGTTTCACTGAACTTCTGTTTCACAGTGTCTGTGTATTTGGTTCCAGCTTGAAACACCCATTCAACTAAAAACATACATTCTTCAATGGTTAGCATGCCGACATGCTGAAGGGTACACAATGACTGAGGGACGGTGGCTGACACCCAGCCACCCACACAGTAATAGCCAAGTTGTGCATGCACAGGATGAAAACAATTTACTGCAGAGAGACTTTTTTGAGCATAGATAAATTCACTATATTTTTGATAAATTTTTCAAAAAGATATTGACAATCTACAGCTTGTTGAAGAATATTGATTCACCAGAAATGGTTGCATCTTAACAATTCAGAAGATAGTCCAAGTTGAGTTTCATGCATAAAATAGAAACAAGTAAATATATAGCATATGTATGCTTTTAATTTTTTTTTTCTAAGCATTTCTCCTCCCCCTCAAGAAATTACCACAATTTACATAATTACTGCAAATTATTTTTCTAATCAGTTTTTCCAGTCTTTTGCAATTCTTGGATATGCACAATATTTTTTTCTTTTATTTTGCTTGTTTCAATCATTTGACTGTGGCCATGCTGGAGCACCGCCTTTAGTCAAACAATTCAACCCCAGGACTTATTCTTTGTAAGCCTAGTACTTATTCTGTTGATTTCTTTTGCCAAACCGCTAAGTGACAGGGATGTAAACACACCAACATCGGTTGTCAAGCAATGTTGGGGGAACAAACACACACACACACACACACACACACACACACACACACACACACACACACATATATATATATATATATGACAGGCTTCTTCCAGCTTCCATCTACCAAATCCACTCACAAGGCTTTTGTCAGCCTGAGGCTACAGTAGAAGACCCTTGCCCTTGGTACCAAGCAGTGGGACTGAACCCAGAACCATGTCGTTGGGAAACAAGCTTCTTACCACATAGTCGCTCCTTTTCTTAATTTTCCCAAAACTATAGAAAGGTTGTTCCTCCAGGATAATCAAGAATATCAGATAATGTAAATCTAGTTGGGATGTTTGTGACTGGTATGGCTTATATTACACAAATAAAGATCAATAAAACAGGAACAAATTGGTATTGATTTGTAAGAGTCTTGTTGAATTTATGAAGTAAAATGTAAGCAATTGTTTCACAATCGCTTTCAAGACTGTGAAACTTCCTTGCAGTTCTGTCGGAAACATGTGAACAAATATTTTGCCTTTTTTGTTTTGAATACAATTAATGATTGTGTCTAATACCCTTGTTGATCATCAAGTTGCTTAGGATATTTTCTAACCACAAATTGAACTCTAGAATTAGCTTTGTGGCAAAGCACACATTGAACTTCAATTGGTGGTTTTGCTTTTCTTGTCCTGCATCTCTGAGGCAAGTCTTATTTATGCAATTTGTCTCCACCCATTGCTAAAATTATATCCTGAATAACAGTGATTGTCACATAACAATAGTGTCACTGAGGAAGTTGGCAACACCTCAGTTGCTGTATTTGATGTTTATAAACTTCAGATGGGTCTCCTCTAAATTTTAGCTACAAATTCAATAGGAAATGATATCACTCATATTTTCAGTAGGTCTGAAAGGGAGTTTCACAGTCCTAAAGATGATTGTGAAACAATTGTTTACATTTTACTTTATAAATTTCACACAACTTACCATTTTGTTACATCTTTGTTGTCTTCCTTTCTATGATCAATGACATTCTATTCTCTTAACCTTCCTGACTAGAACTACATTATCTATTATACCCTTTTTTTTTTTAAGACAGTTGTAATTTGAGGGGAATTTGGTTGCTCTTTCTTGCATTCCGAGCCACAACATAGAAGTTATATTGTATCTCACAAACTAAAGCTTTTCTTGATAATATAGTCAAAACAGTTGCCTATATATAAGTTCTATGGATCATAAAATTACTTTAGAATGCAAAAAGTAGAGGAAATGAATTAAAAATGACTAACCAACAATTCTATTGAAACTCAAATAAATAAAATTATGCTATTAGGATGTTTTTAGAAAATCCCAATATAACACTGTTACGAAAATGGAGAATACCAAAAGAGCCAGACAGAGGTTATGATAGAAAAAAAAATATAAAAGGGAGAATATCAGAACCCTAAATATTTTTTTTTTCTGGTCAGAGTAAGATGCCAGATGAGTCCTACAAAGTCATTTTGCTTTTATCTTTTCAGTTGACCATACATCCTCCTGAGAATTTTCTTTATATATATATATATATATATATATATACATATATATATATATATATATATATATATATATATATACAGGGGTTGAACAAAATAATGGAAACACCTTAAAATTTCAAACAAATTAATTTTAATATGGGGTAGGACTGCCCTTGGTCCTACCCCATTACAGCTTGAATTCTATGAGGTATGGACTCGTACAAAGTTTGATTTGTTTCCACAGGAATTTTTGATCATTCTTCAGCTAAAATAGTCTCCAGTTCTTGTAGTGATGATGGAGGAGGATATCAACTCCTTACTTGTTTTTCTAAAATGCACCGTAAATGTTCAATAATATTGAGATCTGGGGAAAACAGTTCTGCAACCATAGGATGAATTTGATCAGATAAAATGCTTCAATAGTCTTGACTATTAATTCTGCCATGAAGGGAAACTATTGGGCCAGCGGATTTCCAAGATATACCCCACCCCCAGATCATCACAGATTCTCTTCCATGTTTAATAGTTGGAAGAAGGCAATCTGGGTCAAATACTTCTTTTGGATGTCTCCACACATATACTCAGCTGGTGGTCAGAAATAAGGTAAAGGATGGCTCATCCAAGAAAATAACATTCTTCCACTGCTCTAGGGAACAATTCTGTACGTCTTTACTCCGCTCTAAACGCTTTGCAACATTTGTTTTTGAAAGAAGTGGTTTTCTTATTGCAGCCCTCCCGTGAAATCTGGTTTTGTGCAGCTCCCAGCAAACAAATTTTGTGGAAACTGGGTTCTCAAGGTGGTCATTAAGCTCTGCAGTAATTTTGGGAACTGTACTTTTGTGATTCTTTCTAACAATTTGCATAAGAGTCTGACAGTCCCTATCTGAAAGTTCTGGTTTTTCTTCCAGAGTTTTGGTTCGATGACAAGGTTTTTTTTCCTCTTTCTCAAAAGCTGTCATTACTATCGAGACAATACTTCTTGATACACCAAACATTTCAGCTGTTTTTGTTACACTAGTGCCTGTCATACGAGCACCAAGAATTTGACCTCTTTGAAAGTCTGATAGATCTGTCATTTTAATGAATTTTAATTAGCTTTTTCTGATGATATCTGAAAAGAAACAGTAATTTTAGCAAAACATATTAAACAACATTAATAATAATAAAAAAGATAAATAAATAAACTAGCTTTTGATGGTTTTATAGATATTTCAAAATTATGATGCTATGATACTAGGTGTTTCCATCATTTTGTCCAACCCCTGTATATATATATATATATATATATATATATACATATATATATATATATATATATCTCATGTTCAACTAAGATGTGGTGCACAGTACCAGAAGTTTTAGTCAAAAATAGCAAACTACTCCAAATCTTTGTTAGATTATCCAAACAAGTAGAGTCTAGACTGGCATTGAGTTATGTAAGTTGTAATGATGAAGTCAAATCAAACTCTGATATTTTGCAATCATTTAATACATATATTTCTAATTTGCATAATATATAATCGGAAATGCATCCATTATGTAAATTTTCCTCAGTTAAACCATTTTGAAATGCTTTGACTGAGGAAAGTTTACATAATGGATGTGTTTCCTATTTATATATTACTTGAAATATACATATTAAATTATTTAAAAATATCACTATTTGGTTCATTATTACAACTTACGTTGAAAAAGGCAGAAGAATGGAGAATTATACATTTTCAATCTGCTGGCACATGTTTTGCATAGATGGGTAAATTACATCATTCTGAAATGCAATAGCCATGTATATTAATAAATCCCATATTTGATTGACTATGATTCTACAAGGATTGAGAAATTTAACACAATCCTATCCTTACCAAATGGTATAGCTTTGAAAAGGACAGGATGGTGTTAAAATTTCTCTTTCTCTCTCTCTCTCTCTCTCTCTCTCTCTCTCTCTCTCTCTCTCTCTCTCTCTCTCTTTGTAGAATCTAAGTTGGTCAAATACGGGATGGGTTAATATGCATGATTACTGTCCTGCAGAATTATGTAATTTACCCTTCTATCTGAAACAATTTAAAGCTGATTAAAAATGTATAAGTCGCCATTCTTTTGTGTTTTTCTATTATACTCTGTAAACTGAACCTATTGAGCATTTGGACTTTGAATTTACAAATTAGACAGATAGCAAAAAGTAAATCTACAGCCTGTACAGATTGCAATGGTTCTCACTGGACAATTTAGTTAGCCAAGTTTTATCACTAGAGAGTGCTTTTAAAGTATTCACCTGGATTTTCAATCCCCTTTTTCCTTTGCATTTGTGTGTGTATAGATTGATAGACAGACACACAGACAGACATTCTTGTATATCTTAATTCAGTTCTAAATTTGTTTTCATTTACTTTTTACTTTAGGTGTCATCTACAAACATAAGCTAGTTTTCAAATATTTTTTTTTCCCTTCACAATATTCATGGAAGCTAGATTTTCTCTTCAAGCTAAACCATCTTGTTTGGTGTCTGAACTGAATTCTTTTTCCATAATTACATTTTTCATATTCAGTTGGTCTTCATACGTTTCTCAAATCTTTTGCCTTCATTACTCATGTTACAATACCTTTTAAATATGATCTGCATGTTCTTTTTCTTCCTTTCTTTCCTTTTTTTTTTGTGTAATCAAGGCTAGGACTTCTCACTGTTATCGATCTTTTTGGTTACCATTTTTATTGACTATCTTCACTATCTTGTTGAAAGTGATAGAGCTCTTACCAGGCAGCTTTAGGTCTGATTCACTCAGATTCTTGTAATACTTTCTCAGATTTTACTCCGCATTCATCCACATGAAATTTGTCTTTCACCTAATTGTAAGAAATATCATCACAGCCTTTTTCATTTTTTTGTATGGTTATGTATTTATGCTATTATATTAATATCAGAAATATGGAATATTCAACCCAGTGAGATTTTTATATGAATAATATTTGTCTCATATGTATTGTCTATAACTATTGTAATTCCTATTTCTGTTGACACCTTAAAAATATTTTGGGGTTTTTTGTTTTGTTTTTATTTTCAAATCAGTTCTTATATTGATACTGTGCTAATTAAAAGTGCATAAAGCAAGACATAAACTTAGATGAGCTTCCTTTACTCTTTTGCTAAGTTATACACTGCATTCAAATACACACATACATATCACCATCATCATTTAACGTCCATTGTCCATGCTGTCATGGGTTGGCCGGTTTGACAAGGGCTGGTAAGCTGGAAGACTGCATCAGACTTCAGTCTGATTTGGCATGGTTTTCTTCGGCTGGATGTCCTTCCTAACGCCAACCACTCTGAGAGTGTAATGGGTGCTTCTACATGCCACCGGCACGGGTTCCTTTTCCATGACACTAGTATCTTCCATGATTACAATTTTGCTCAGCTTGATGGGTCTTTTCAAGTATGATATAATGCCAAAGGTCTCAGTCATTACCTCCATGAGGCCCAACGCTCAAAAGGAACTCAGCCACTTTGCCTCTATGAGGCCCAAAATATATAGTCACAGGCATGGCTGTGTGGTAAGAAGCTTGCTTCCCAACCACATTTTTCCAGGTTCAATCCCATTGCATAGCACCTAGAGCAAGTGTCCTCTACTATAGCCTCAGGCTGACCAAAGCCTTGTGAGTGGATTTGGTAAGCAGAAACTGTCTATGTGTCTATATCTTTATGTCTGTGTTTGCCTATACCCACCCACCCATCACCAGTGTTGGTATGTTTACATCCCTGTAACTTAGCAGTTTAGCAAAAGACCAATAGAATAAGTACTAGGCTTAAGAAATAAGTCCTGGGGGCAACTGCTCAAGTAAAACCCTCCAGCATGGCCACAGTCAAATGACTGAAACAAGTAAAAGAATAAGAGAATATATATCGGACTATTTACGACCTGTTTCATAATGGCATCTCAAGATGTCCATATTTCATTATGAGCCTGTCCCCTCCCTCTCTCTTCAGAGAGAGATACTTTGATAGGGTAGCATCTATGAACAAAGGTATTTCTGTTGTAACCATCTCATTTTTTGGTGGTTGGGTATCTAGGAATACATTGTCTAATGCATTGCCTTTTCTTTTTATTTTTAAAACAGTGGGTGGTGATTTGAAAGTGATTTAGTTATTATTTCTCACAGGTTAAGCTACCATGTAGAGACTGGTTCATCTCTAATCTAGATGGCCAGGTAGTAGCAGTAGGCTGCTCAGAATGACAACAGAGTGGTAAATTAGGTTAGCAAAGACATTAGGTAATACAAGATTTGAAATACAGAATGAAGAAAGGATTTTGAATATCACACAGCATTAATAAAGAGGTGTGATTGTGATATATAGCCATTCCAATTAACAAATATGTTTACACCTTACCTGCATTGGAAACCAGAAGTTAAATATGTTTGTATTCTCTCTCTCTCTCTCTCTCTCTCTCTCTCTCTCTCTCTCTCTCTCTCTGTGTTGGTGAAATGGGTGAGTAGAAGACTTAATACTGAATAAGTTTCCTTGTCTGTCTAATGTCCGGCTGTTAGTTCAGTTTTTGTTATTGTTGTTGTCCTCTATCTTCATTTCTTTACCTGATCTCAAACCTATTCTGATATTCTATTGGGTGTCATTTCTTGTTTATTTGTTCCTACAATCACAGACTCTTATCTAACCATTAATTCGTAAGTCTTTTAAACACTAATATTCGTTTTTGCTCATTTCTTTTTGTGAATTCAGCATCCAGTTGCTCCTTACTTTCTATGACTGTAAACAGAGTTGACAACAGCTATTCCATATTATATTTTTGTATAACTGTGTGAGTGCCTGTGCAAGCACTTGTATGCATACACACACACACACACACACACACATACACATCCATGCTCTTATACAAATCCCAATATTCTCTTTGTCAGTTATAACAAGCCTATGATTCTTAAAATAAAACAAATGACAAAGAAATGTGGTGATGATAATCTTTTAAGTATGTGTGTGTGTAGAGGTGAAGTTGCATGTTATTAGTTGCTGTCCTCCAACTGTTACAGGATTTGGTTACATTTTATCTATAGTACTAAGGTACACAAACAGCAACTGTGATATTCTTGATGGCTAATTTTATAATTTAAGTTGTTAAAATGAAGACTAAAGCATTTTCTCCCATTTTAAAATTATTTTGTGAATATATTTACATTATTTATTTTTGCTTTAAATTGTTTGCAATATCTAACTATATGAAATAAATTTTGATACATTTGACATATATTCTACCAAGTAGTAGCTGAGAAATTTTATGATAGATGTTGTCTTTGAAGCAAGCATTCTAAACAATGAGTCAGTTATTAATGTACTGTTAAGTTTTATTAATTCCATGAATAAGTATTGTGCAAGAGTAGAGCATACAAACAACACACACACATACACACATATTAATGAAAATTAAATTGTTCTAGTTTACCAGAACTGTCATTTTTTTCTTTACTGGATCATACAAACTCAGTTATGGTTATTTTATAATTTCTAATTCAAAATCATTTGTCAGTTATCTTTATACCTTAGCAGTGCAAGGAAGCAATATAAGATTCATGCTTTGGTCAACTCTCTCTAAACTGCAACAGAATCCATGCAAAATAATTGAATTGATGCCTTTCTTCTTTCATACCTTTATTTGGTGAACTCTTTTATAAGATTTACCATTAAGACTAGAAATATTAATTTATTGACAATAGTTTAATACTAAAATGTTTCTTTATATAATATCGTTTCAAGGGTTGTTAGTGGTTGTAAATTATTGAAACTATTAGATGTATCACTGATATTGTTTTTGACAGAAGTGCTTGGGGTACTTAGAAAAAGCAAAGACAAGAAGAATTCAGCGGTAAAGGAATGAAAGAATAAACAGTCTTTATCATTTTATATCAATGTTAAGGTGGCGAGATGGCAGAATCATTAGCAAACAAGTACCAGTTGTGTACTGAGGTTAATGTAATCAACTTAGCCCTCCCCACCGAAATTGGTGGTCTTGTCCCAAAATTTGAAATCCTTTTTTTTTTACATCAATGTTTCTCAACTTTTGTTGTCTTATTACTACCTTTGATTTACCTTAAAAAAACCTGCACCTCATCATAAGCAAACAGAGTATATATATCATCATCATCATCATCATCATCATCGTTTAACGTCCGCTTTCCATGCTAGCATGGGTTGGACGATTTGACTGAGGACTGGTGAAACTGGATGGCAACACCAGGCTCCAATCTAATTTGGCAGAGTTTCTACAGCTGGATGCCCTTCCTAATGCCAACCACTCAGAGAGTGTAGTGGGTGCTTTTACGTGTCACCCGCACGAAAACGGCCACGCTCGAAATGGTGTCTTTTATGTGCCACCTGCACAAGCCAGTCCAGGGGCACTGGCAACGATCTCACTCAAAAATCCTACAGAAGCCAGTCAGGCGGTACTGGCAACGGCCACGCTCAAAATGGTGCACCTCATGTGCCACCCGCACAAGAGCCAGTCCAGGGGCACTGGCAACAATCTTACTTGGCTTGCCGGGTCTTCTCACGCACAGCACATTTCCAAAGGTCTCGGTCAGTAGTCATCGCCTCGGTGAGGCCCAATGTACGAAGGTCTTGCCTCACCACCTCAGCCCAGGTCTTCCTGGGCCTACCTCTCCCACGGGTTCCCTCAACTGTTAGGGTGTGGCACTTTTTCACGCAGCTATCCTCATCCATTCTCACCACATGTCCATACCAGCGCAATCGTCTCTCTTGCACACCACAACTGATGCTTCTAATGTTCAGCTTTTCTCTCAAGATACTTACACTCTGACGGGTATTCACATTGACATTACACATCCAATGGAGCATACTGGCTTCATTCCTTGCGAGCTTACGTATGTCCTCAGCAGTTACAGCCCATGTTTCACTGCCATGTAGCATGGCTGTTCGTACGCATGCGTCATACAGTCTGCCTTTTACTCTGAGTGAGAGTCCCTTTGTCGCCAGCAGGGGTAAGAGCTCTCTAAACTTTGCCCAGGCTATTCTTATTCTAGCAGCTACACTTTCAGCGCACCCACCCCCACTACTAACTTGGTCGCCCAGATAGCGGAAGCTATCGACTACCTCTAGTTTTTCACCCTGGAATGAGATAGAAGTTGTTTCCTGTTTGTTTACAGTCTTTATTGCACCTGAACATCTGCCACAAACAAAAACTAACTTGCTAGTTAACCTGCCTTTGATGTTGCTGCACCTCTTATGTGTCCATAGCTTGCACCCAGTACATCTTATAGAGTTACTACCTACTCCTTTTCTACATACTGAGCAGGGCCATCTACCTGAAGGGGTTTGTGTTTTATCTTTTATATATATATATATATATATATACACGGCGGTGCATCAGCATGGCCGCAGCTCTAAGCTGAAACTATATAAAAGATGTGTGTGTGTGTGTGTGTTGAAATGAAAATTTCTTCCAAACCACATGGTCCCAAGTTCAGTCCTACTGTGTGGCACCTTGGGCACAGCTCTTCTACTATAGCCTCAGACTGACCACAGCTTTGTGAGTGGATTTGCTAGACAGAAACTGAAAGAAGCCCCTCATATATGTATACATATATGTGTGTGTTTGTGTGTATGTATCTATGCATGTGTAACTTTGTGTATATGTTTGTCCCCACCATCACTTGACAATTAGTATTGGCATGTTTACATCCCTGTAACTTAGCAGTTTGACAAAAGAGACTGAAAAGAACAAGTACTAGGCTTAAAAAAATAAGTCCTGGGGTTAATTTGTTTGATCCCATGCTCCACTGAAATATTGCTATGAATCACAAGTAGAGCCTGTGCCTCCATTTTGAGAAACACTGCTATATATCCTACATGGGCTTCTTCATTTCTTTTCATTGTTTTCTATGAAAAGTAAAATCAAATTACAAAAAAAAAAAGCAAGATTTAAAAAAATAAGCTCTATTATTCATGAGTCTTTTAGAAATAGTAGCAAGATGCAAAACGTTGTTAGAAAAATAGCTAGTCCTAAAAATATATACCTAAAATGTTTGTTACAAAAGCAATAAAATATTGATGTTAGTTAGGTATCTTAACTGTTTCTATCAAAGCCAGCTATAGATTATTCTTGTCAGAAAATGGTTGTAAGGAGCAAAGCATTATTAAAAAAAAAAAAAAAAAAAGAACCAGTCCTAAAAATACTTTATCTAAAAAGTTATAAAAGTCATAAAATATCGATATTAACAAGGTATCTTAACTATTTCAAAGCCAACCCAGCTGTGTAAAGTTTTTTTTTTTCTTTTTGTTGGCTTTTTTACCCAGTGGAGACAGCTTAATAGAACAGTGCTGATGTAGACCTATACATCACCATCTTCTTTAAGTGGTTTACCCTTCAGTAATGTACATTTATATTAATACATCATCATGTTCTTTTGTTTACCATTCAGCAAGGTTCTTTGGTAAACAGATATGAATTCATTTTTAAAATGTGCTTGGAATAGCATCACTACAGGAACACCTGCTTTAAGAATCTCCAGTCTGCCAAGTTAGACTAGTGCAGAAATATACTGAATGGAAGAAGGGTCAGTACATAACTAGCTCATATAATTGGTTGAGACCAAAATCAAAATTTTCCTTATCTTTTAGTGTAATAAAGGAAGAACTTATATAAATTATTTTAACTTAAATATATAACTTTACTTGGCTTAATTTTCCCAAGAACATCCTTAAAAAATGTCTTGGAACAGTACCCCTTTAAAATTAATTTTTTGACTCATCAATAATCTTTAAATGGTTCAACTACTTTTCTGCATCCTAACATAGTCATCATCACCATCATCATTCTAATGCCCACTTTTCCATGCTTGCATGAGTCAGAATTTACTGAGGTAGATTTTCTGTAGCCAGATGCCTTTCCATTGCCAACCCTAATCTTTTTCCAAGCAAGATATTTCTATATGGCCAGAGATGTTTTAACAGAATATTGGAAATGAATAACACTGCTTGTATGACAATGACACTTGTTTACAACTACCATGTGATGTCATGACAAGGAGACACAATCACACATATACACAAACGCATGTGCACATGACAGACTTCTTTCAGTCTCCATCTGCCAAATCTGCTCACACAGCCTTGGTTGGCTATGGCTAAAGTAGAAGGTACTTGCCCAAGGTGCCACACAATAGGGCTGAACCTAAAACAGTATAGTTATAAAGCAGACTTTTCAACCACATTGCTATATCCATGCCTATATATGTAGTATAAACAAATGCACTGCTATAGACATGTGATTTAATTTCCCAATGAGTGATAAATGAATAGGTGTTATATGATGACGGCTGTTCTTGTTTAGCCCAGGTCAGTCTGTGAAAGGAATTCAAGCTGTGGTGACACCATCATTTTGGTGGGTTTGTAGGACTACATTTTGTAATGCATCCTTTCCTTTTGAAGACAGCAGGATGTGATTTGACAGATTTGGATGTTATTTCTGGCAAGTCAAAAAACCAAACAGAGGCTCCTTTGGCAAAGGGAAACCAAAGTAGACCTAGGAAGTGGGTGGAATTAGATACCAGAATGCTGGGCTGTATTGACAAAATATCAAGATATTGGCGCCTTGTCATGATATGGTGCCGATATAGTAAAACTGGATATTCATCATTTCATGTCCATTTTCCGTTCCAAAGTAGGTTGAGCAGGTCATTACTGCTTTCCTAGATAAAGGACCACATCTTACTCATAAGTTTAATTTTATGACTTGATTTGTATGACTGGATGCACTTCCTATTACCAAGGCTGTTCCTCTCACCTATGCTAATAATGGTGGTAACAGTTACACAGTACTTTATATTCACAACTCACTGTCCATCAATCACTGGCTCATCTTAGAAATAGCAATGGTTATATTTTAATATAACCATTGCTTATTTTAACTGAGAAGTAAGGCACTTCTTCACTTCCACTATTTGGTCAAGTGTCAGTGCCACACATAATTTATGTATTTACTTAGGGTGATAACAGCACACTTTTAATCTCTTCCATTAGAGGCACAGTGAAAATCAAGTCTGCAGTTAAGGACTAAACTCTTATATAATTCCCAAGAAACTTCTGGCATAACATTATTCGCCAAAAGGAACTCCTTGAACCAGACAAAAGTTCATCTACAAAACAACCACCACCACTAGCATCATATCAACAGTTCTTCAACATATTAAATACTACCATTTAGCCACAGCATAATCATAAGGAAGCAGTTGTACTTAATATTTTCAGAGTCCCCCGTGATTAGATGTTATTACTTACACAAACACACAAAGAGTATTGTATCATAGTAAATAGCTTAGTAATAATAAATAGTAATAGATAAATTGTAATAATTTGAAAATTTAATGGGTAGGGATACATTTGAATGGGATGTACTGTTCCTATGTTCTAAGAGATTATTTTTTACTATCCTATATTTTTGTTTTAAATTTACATTAATTTAGGTAAGTTTTTTATTTATTTATTTTGTGTTGAGAGCATTTTCTGTAAAAATAAGCTTACTTTCTACTTTCTATTCAATGTAATCTTGGAATAGTGGATGTTGATACAATGATGGTGATAATCATCATGAAGTATAAAAAAGAGATGCAAAGGTTAGCTTTTATTACCATGCAGCTTTGACAGATAACCTATCCATTCATTTTCAATGCTAAAATTTCTCTTTACCAGAGATAGAAATTGTAACCAATTGATTTTTAGAAGTCAAGCTAATGCTATTTCTAGTCAGTTACTTGATTAGCTAGCAATAGCTGCCTTCGCTCAGACTAAATCCCCCCAGGCTAAACAACAACTTTTAGTCGGTCTCTGTAACCCTTTAGTACTTAAACCAACTACATCCAAACAAAATCTTTTACCTGTTTTATGTTCAAACTGGCCAGATCTGGCCTCTCACACCTACCCTGCTGTCATTGTAAAAATAAACAATACCATCATTGAAATCTTGGAGCTTCAAAATAATAACCTTCCATAATTGTTTTCACGTCACCACATCAGTAAAATAACTCAATAAAATAATTAATTTTATTTCTCCAGAAAATAGAAATGGCTTGAATAATAAAGTTTAATTCATCATCATACATATTTTTCCTTGCTGATATAGCTTGAGCCATTTCACAGGGTCTTGTCACTTGTTTTAGACCCCTGTCATTTACAGCACACAGTAACAGAGAAAATCAATCAACAATGTTGTTTTGTATTGTATACCTTAGAGTCTGTTCTATCTGTTCCTTAGCTTGCCACCAGTGCTAGAGAGCGTATCCATGCAATAAGCCTAGAAGCTCCCTCCAGTATCTTGAAGATTAGCCTTTCTCTTCAGAACTAGAACACACAGGTGAGATGCACAATGAGGTAGTGCTCCTATATCTGGGATGCTGCTGCTGCTATGCAGTTATCTTAGACCACATCCAGAGAAATAGCCACTCAGCAAATATGCCTCTAGCCTCTGGATTACAGGCATACTCTGTTTTCTTTGCCTTTTTTACCACTATAGTAGCCCCTGCTGATCTTTTGCCACTCTCACTAAGGCAGTCTCATTTCACTCATCTCCCCTCCTTTTATCAACTATGTTGTCCTATTCCCTTCAGGGTCCTGTACTAACTACTACATCAAGCCCATTCTTACCAAAGATTCAACCTCCTGTAATTCCCTCCCTGTACATATCCTTCTATAGTTGTTGCTTTGTAGCAGTCTAAGTGGAATATTTATATATTAGTCTCATTGGCCTCAGAGGGTCCATTCTAACTAAATAATAATAATGATGATAATAATAATAATTATTATTTTTATTATTCTTTCACTGCTCTTTCTTAAATAAATACTGAAGAAGCTAAATGATCCAGTTTTAAACATGGAAAAGTTTGTTTATTCTGTAATTGTTTGCATATACTTTGTAAAATGGAAACTGAACAACTCCATATTGAAGATAACATATCTGGGTGAAGGAATAGCCAAAGTAAAGCTTCTGTATTCTTTGTGTAATATCCATATGTTCATCTAGAGTAGTAGCTGCTAACAGATCTAAAGGAATTTTACCACATTTATCGCTGTTGATTATTTCTGCAATTCTAAATTATACAAAATATAATTCATGGTTGTGTGATTAAGAAGTTTGCTTCCCAATCATGTGTTTGCAAGTTCCTTAGGCAAGTGTCTTCGACTATAGCTCCAGGAACCAACCAAAGCTTTATGAGTGGATTTAGTGGATAAAAACTAAAAGAAACCCATCATGATTGTTTGAACGCACATCATTGTGTGTTGTTTGTGAGTGAGTTTGCATTTCCCCCCTCATCTTCATGTGTGTTCACTGATTGTAAACATAATGCTGTTCATGCAGATGATATCGTTTGCTTGCAGTCTGCTACAAAAGTACATCATGGTTCCTTGACATGTTGTGCAATCTTTGTAAACAAAAGACATTCAGATGATATCTTTTGTTTCTTTTTCTCTGCATAACCATGTCCAGCTTGCTGTTCCATAAACTGGGAGATTATTAGATTATTACCTTGCTTGAAAACAGATGAGTGCTGATGTCAGGAAGGGTATCCAGCCATAGAAAACTCTACCCCAATATCCTCTGACGAAAAAAAAAACAATGTAATAACTATTACACACAGTATTAAGTTGATAATTATATCTTACCTCTTATTGATGACACTAACAAAGACAAATTCATTTTGTACTAAAAGTCTATCATTAATATTGAATTTACTAGCCATAGAATTTTTAAAAATTGAAGAACAATGACCGTATAATTAAGGCCAGTTGTTTAGAAATATCTTTAGATTTAACTCCAAGTAAACAGAAGAATCAAAATGGACAAGAAAGCTCAACTAAACAAATTTAACATTCCCAAGAAATTCTCTTTATTGTGGTAAGAAGTTTGTTGTAAGTCAATGGATTCAAGTATTTACTAACAATTATTGGTACCAACCTTAATCCTAACAAACTAGAGATTTTATTGTTGCATATTGGGCTTAATGTAATAAACATACAATGTTATGCAAGTTTTAATTATTCTTTAAAACAGCTTCAATCAATGAAATATCTGCAAGACACTATCTTTGAACTATAAGAGATTGTTTTACCCATGGAGTAGTTCAAATCATTATTGGGGCCAGACATAGAATAAACCCATCTGATAGGCTAGATCTTTGGAACAAGTTTAATCTAATCCTCTTTAGTTCTGAAAGTTTCTGATGCCAACAAGAATTTAAGTGTTAAATTTGAACGATCTGACACAATAAATCCTAAGCATAGAAACCATGCCTTCCTGTGGCAACTTTGTGCCTTTTAACCTGCTAAAACTACTTCCAAAATGTAAAAGGATACACACTGGGCTATTGTAAGCCAATCCAGTGGCCACACCACTTCTGCCTTACAGTCTAAGGTATCTTCAGCTATTCCACTTTACACCTATGATTATGAGAAAAATAATAGCAAGGTAATTGAAATTATCACAGATGCAGAATCATCTGAAAATTTTATGCCAAAATGTAGCTGGTTGACCCTTCCTAGAAATATATCCAAAACAGGTAGTGTTTTACCATTTTTATAGCTACATCTGAACTAACAGCATGAATTAATGGATTTTGTATCACTAAAATATCTATAAAAAATGAATAAAAATCCAGAAGTTTCTGTGATTCTGAAACTTTGTGCTGATGGAACTATAGAATGTCTTTTCTATTATTTAATCAGATAAAGTAATTAGAGTTACTGTGATAGTTGCATTGGGAAGCTGATTTTAGTACCCTGATATATATCAGCTAGATTTAAAGAATTTAAATGGAGTAAAGAGCAAGATAAGGCCTTTTGTATGGTTATCGCTCATCTTTCAGAGGCTCCAGTTTTGCAACTGAACTCAATGGAGAAGCTGAGCACTCTCATTGTAGATGCATCCTTGATTGCAGTAGCTGGGTTGTTATTCCAGGAAGGATACCCAGTAGCATTCATAAGTCACACCTTTACCCAGGCACAACAAAATTGGTCAAACATAGAGAGAGAGAGATGCTTATGCAGTGGTATGATGCATAAGTAGGCTGCAGCATTTCCTTCTGGGAAAGCAGTTTTATTTGGAAACAGATCACCAGCCTTTAAAAACCTTGTCTGCAATGGATTTAGATGTATCTTGATGTGCTTCATAAAAAATAGCAAGGTGGAGTTTGATTCTATCACAGTACAATTTTGTTGTTAAGCATGTTCCGGGTAAAAGTATTCCGCACATCATTGCCCTCTTTCGATTGATGTATAATGAGACTAGCAAAGATGATATAATTTTCTTTGCTTTGCATTTAGACAAATATGACAGTGTGTGGCAGGACATCAATCCCATAATGACGGAAGGCATCTGAAAACAGCCAAGTGCAAACGCATTATATGACAAAATAAAGGAAGAATTCTACAGCAAAACTGGAGATCGGTCTCGAATCTAGAATGTGCATTTGTTAAAGAGAATTATTTCCTAACATGCAAAAATGGCTTAATATATCATAAGAATCATCCGTTTATTCCAGCTCCTTATAGAGTCGCAGTATTAACTAAAATACACAACGCACACATGGCATTCAACAAACAATTAATAAGACATGACTCTGTTTGATGGCCTGTGTTGGCTTACTCGGTGGAGAAGTTTGTCAAATCTTGTGATAGCTGCCAGAGAGTTAGGCCAAATTTGGTACAGGCAAATGATTCATGGCCTATTTCTGGGCCCTGAGAATGTGTGCATATGGACTAGGCATATGTTCCAAACACCAGTAACATAGATGCCTATTCAACATAGATTGAGGCATTCTTGTGTCCTAATCATTCGATGAGGTGGTAAGAACCAAGCTGCTTGAGGCCTTTGCTCGTTTTGGTGTGCCCACAGCTTTAGTATTGGACAATAGGCCTGAATTTGTTGCATTAAAGAATATGCTGTCATGAATGGGTTGCAAAACAATTGAGACACTCACAGTCTGGCATCTAATGGTGCCACTGAAAGGGCTGTACAAATTGTGAAAGCTGTGCTGAAACATTTTAATCCGAAGACCAGGAATTTCAGCAACTACTTGAACAAAATTCTGTTCAACCATTGGAGTGCTTCGGGTGGTTGTAAATTATCACTGGCCAAAAAGTTAATGAAAAGACCATTGAGGGTTACTGTAAACACATTCTTTGAAGTAGGTGAGGATGTAATACACAAAACCATGTTCGACAAGGTTGCATTCAAGGCAAAATATGTGATACATGCTGGAAAGAATATTGCATGGATTAAGGAGTAGGGTCACTCACCGCAGTTAGTGACAGTTGAGTAACTGGCCCCACTAAACAGATGGGAACCAGAATTGAGCACAACACCTGGGACAGTGGTTCATGCTGAGTCTGCAAGGATGCCTAACATTGACAGTGCAATTATATCAAATCCTAAGGCTAGGCAGGAGAAGCTTAATATTGACAATGCTAGCTACTGAAGGTCAACCATGAAAATTTCATCAAGTCCTCAACTAAGGCGAAGTGCAAGAATTGCTGCTGGATGTAAAAAGCCAAAACATTTCAAGGAGAAATAATATGATAGTTGCATTGGGTTGCTGATTTTGGTATCCTGATATATAACTCTCAAGGGAAGTCTCATGCAACCACGTGGAAATCATGAGATGAGATGAGAGATGAATGAGCTGGCAGTCATAAAAGGGGTGATACCACTATGCACAGAGGATGATGCTAGGAACTGTACAGTCTGGCCCTTGGAATGAGCTGTGTAATCTTGCAGTTGCAAACATTCAACATATTTTCTATAACAGTGAAGCACAACAGTTACTTTATTATGAATCAGAACCTTTCATAGTTTTATTCAACTACAAGTGGCTCTAAAATGCAAACCTGTTTCATCCAAACCTCACTGACACAGTTTAGAAAATAAAGAACTGATAGTCAGAAATTTCAAAACTTTTAAGGAATGAATTCATAGAACCAAGTAGTTCACCAAAGTGGGTTCAGATTTAAGTTGTTATGGCAATTCCATCAAGAAAAGACTTACAAAAGATTTCTCTCTCAAACTATCAACCATTTTACAAAGCTAAATGGTTATCCAGTTCTCTGTATAAATGATCTGATCAATGTTATATCCAACCATAAATATTATGGCAAAAATTATCTAAGTAGCACTAATTATCAAGTTGCTATAATACCTGTAGAGTGACCATATGCAGCTTTCTAAGCATCTAGAGGTCTATATCATCTTACTTGCATTCCTATGGTTACTACAAATGGTCATCTAGAAATTTATCAATGAAAATAATCTTAAATTTATATTTAGATGATATTTTAGTTTGTAGTGAAACAAAATCAGAGCAAAAAACCAACAATTCAAATTTCTTTAAAGCTGCCAAACATAATAAACTGACCTTAAACAAAAATAGATCTAATAACTGTTTATATATATTAACTTCTTAGGTTATCTGATTTCATGTGAAGGATCATGTGTTAATCAAGAAAACCATTAAATTCTTGAAGAGCTAGCTCTACCTCATAATAGTAAAGAAATTCAGTTTATTGTATATTATACCCAATAGATCCTTCCCACTCTTATGAAATAAGGTCATTACTTGTTGCACATTTTCTTCTATCTGAAGACACTGTAAGCTGTATCAGTTCTATTTCAAATAATCTTAAACAAGCCATCTTCAGCCACTATCAATATGATTTACATTTTATCATTGAAACATGATATTGATGAAACTATTGCTGCAATATTATCACTATAATCTATAATATTTTCCTCAAGGTTCTTAAATAATTCTCAAAAAAAAAACTTCTTGTCACATTGTTGAATAAGAAATGTGTGCAGTTAGAGAGACTGTGAGACAATGGAAATATTTTTCCATAAAATATTTTGATTTAGTGACAGATCAAAGGTTTGTTTCATTTCATATTTGACAATACGAACCAAGGGAAGATTTTAAGAAAACAAAACTCCTGGGTTTTGACTGATTTTCTTTGCTGTTTAGCTATAAGCTGTAGATCTGGCCTGGATAATCTTTCAGTTGATTGTCTGTCTTGTACTTGTGCTATTACTTTTGCAACTTTAAATTGCTACATAATTCCTTTGTGCACTGCAGTAAATACAAATGCTTCGTTTTATAAAAGTTTGTAAACCAATTTTCATTAAAGAAGTATGAGTCTGCACCAATTTGCCAGGCATATGATAAACTTAAATGGAACTGATATTTTCTGAAGGGTACTTCGATTTTAAAGGACTTCTTTCTCATTCTAACAACTCAAATGTATACTTACTACAATTGATGAATTTTCTTATTTACCATTTGCCTATCTATACCTTGATACAATTAGAGAGTACCTAACTCATCACTTCTCAATTTTTAGTCAACCATTGTTTATTTTTTTAGGGGAAGAGTGGGTAGCTTCTTCATATTTGTCAAATTTAAACAGTTGCTAAAAAGCAATCAGATTTGTACATGCCATATCATCTTGTAATTCTTTAGGGAACTCAGTGCAAAAGGCATAAGAATCTCTGGAATCATATAAAGTTATTCCTTGCACAATGGAAGACTAGATGTGTTACTAGATGTTCTTTCTATTTTCTGAGTGACATCTACCTGATCTATGTGTCCCACATGGTTGTCTGAACTTGGTACAGGCTATCTGCATTATTACATACTTAATTCAAAATTGAAATTTCTAGTAAAGCTTTTATATCTTGTAACAGCTATTGGAATTATCAAGTTGACTAGAAAACTTGATTTCTACAAGCCATCTAACTCCTGTCAGATACAATGAACATCACACTATGCTAGTTATTCATTGTGTAAGTGACAAATAGGTATCTGTGGTTCAAGAAAACTGCTTTATTCCAGTTGATACATCTACCAACTATAACCCAAACACTTAGATGGTAAAGTGTATATTATTTTGTAGATCAACAAGAACTTGTATATTGATTGTGAAATTTGTAAACTCTGTTTTTAATAAGTTGGCTTTCATTTCATTGTTTTAATTAACTTTATAGTTAATGACCAATGTGAAATTGAAACCTGAAATATCTAATATTGTAATAGTTTAAAGTAAAAATAAATAAATAGGATTCATATTTTAATTTATGCAGTAGATAATAATAAAAAAAAGTATAACATGCTTATCAAGAATACATAAATGCTAACCATGTGATTTTGGGTTTAGACCCACTGTGGGGTACTTTGAGAAAGTGTTTTCTACAATAACCTCAAGCCAAACAAAGTTTTGTGAATGGATTTGTTAGATAGAAACTGAAAGAAGCCTTTCACATGGATGTATTGTTTCCTTGATGGTATGTGATAGTTATAAGCAAGCATCACTATCATACAAGCAGCATCCAATCTGCTTCATGAGAAATTGATATTATTTTGTTTGGAAGCAGGTGAGAGTTGTGACAAGAATATCCAGCTGCAGATGATTTGTCTCAATCAATTCCATTTGATCCATACAGGCATTGAAAAGTGGACATTAAAACAGTGACTACTTAACCTTAAAAATAGTTATCCTTTATACTTTCTTCCAGTGATGGCTGCTGACAGTGTATTTTTTCCAAATTGATTAACACTCTACCATCTAAACTGGCCATATCTGGCTCAAATATTCTACTTATTTCATGTTCAAACTGGCCAGATCTGGTTGCTCACACCTACCTTACAATGTTATTCTAAATGTAAACAATCACATCATCATAATTTTGAAATTTCAAGATAATGCATAATTAATTCAAAATAATGTGTAATAATACGAAACTAAATGTACTTAGTTTCACATTGTTAAAAACGCTGTTGCAGATAAATGGCTGGGTGATCAACAGTCAAACAGAAAACCAATCACTCTGCATCACATTATTGTAGTGCCTGCATGGCACAATATGGTGACAGCGGTAAAACAAGATAAATATATTGAATCAAAAATAATCGGATTACCAGCACATTATTATCATTAGACTTTGCTCAACGCTACCAATGTACCAGTATTATCACTGGACATGACGTGACACAAAACAAAAGAACAAGAAGAAAACAGATACACAGTGACAAACTGCAGGAATACACATGTTTAGCTGGAGGTATTGCTACAAATTTATATACAAGACAATTGTTATCATATCAGTTATATGTTGTGCCACAGAAAATAACCAAATCACACAGTGTTGTATTGCACAAGAAAAACAACAATAATATGGCAACATCTCACATTCCCCAAAATGCAGTGGCACACAGACAATGCAGCCGAAACCCTGCAAATATTCAAACAAAACATGTACTATTGTGAAGATGAGGAAGTTACAGAACAATGGAAAATAGCATTAGAAATATTAAGAGGCATTGGAAATGAAGGACTCAAACGTCTGAATGCATCTAGCTTATCAGAGGCTGACAAGAAAAACCCAAATAAACTGTGGGAATTATTCAAAGCACAAGTCAAGACAAACTTCAATTTCAGGGTACATCACCTTCAACTGATGGCATGTAGACAGATAGTATGAACAGACCACTCAGATGGAAACACCTGCCAAATTGCCCAACAGTATAGAGACAAACAACTGTCCAACAGACCCTACAAACTCCAGGAAATGGGTTACAGACCCTACAAACTCCATGGAACATGCTACTCAACTTGACTCAAGGAAAGAAATCACAAATGCTCCTCCTGATACCAATGCAGGAACACAAAATAATGGCCAGACACATGAGAAGTGCTCAACGCCAACCCCCAAAAGGATCACAAGATGAGGCAGAACAGGGAAAACACCAGGGTGCTACAAAAACTTTGTACCATAAAACTATTCATGTTATTTGAAGTGCATGTTGCGTGTTACTCTTGCAACAAAACGTTTTTGTTTTTTTTCCATTCTTTGAGAGAGAAGAAACCCTATTTTCATTTGTCAGTTTTATTAGTCTATGAATTACTTAAAGAAAAGTGGGGTGTTGTAATGATATGAAACTAAATGTACTTAGTTTCACATTGTTAAATATGCTGTTGTGGATAAAAGGCAGCAACTCGGTGGTTAGGAGATCGACAGTCAAATAGACAACCAATCATTCTGCATTGCTTTATTGTAGTGCCTGCATGGCACAGTAAGCATTGCATTTGACAAAATAATCTGAAAGTTAAGGGCTACATCTGACACTTTCTTAATTACAATATCCTAGGCTTTTTTTTTTATTTTATTACATTAAGCATTTAATTCATGAAATCTAACCATTTTGAAAAAGATATTTCATTATCAAATGCTTTTTTAAATTCTAATATTATACAGTGGCAATATTATTTTTAAAAGCATCTTGTATAACTAGTATGAACAAAAATATCCTATCTGGGCCAAAGAAATTTTAATTCATGTGTTTGAATATGTGTGTGTGTGTGTAGAAGAAGAAGAATGTGCAAATATATGTGTATATATATTTAGAAGTTTGTGTGGTTAAGAAGCTCACTTTGCAACTACATGGTTTTGAGTTCAATCCTACTCTGCAGCACCTTGGACAAGTTTCTTCAATTGTAACTCCACACTGACCATTACCTTGTGAAAAAACTGAGTTGACAGGAACTGTGTGGAGGTCCATCATGTGTGTTTGTGTTTGGTCTTCCCACCACCACTTCACAATTGGTGTTGGTTTGTTTATGTCTCTGTGACTCAGCAGTTCAGCTAAAGAAATCATTAGAATAAGTATCAGGTTTAAAATGTTAGTACTGGTATCAATTTATACAAGTAAACTCTGCAAGGCAACATGAGTGTGTATACTTGTTCATTTTAATTGAAATTTGTCAGGTTTTTGTGCAACAATTTCTGTTGACAGCCAGGTAAGCTGAAATGCACATAGTTATGTTTCTTACTCTCGAAAAACACAATAGCTCTAGTAATCTTTGTGAATTGAAGCTTAGAATTGGAAAAATTCTAAGTTATTTAAACTATTGTTACATTGTTTTTTAGAAATAAATTCTTAATAAAGCTAAAGAAACAGTTTTGTGAAGTTAGTTAGAATAGTTCATGCTCCATGCAACATGAGTTCTTTTAAAAGAAGTAACAAAGTTGTATTGGTCAAAATTGTTTAGGAACTTCAATTTATTTATTTAATTTTTTTTTGTATTACTCCAAAAAAGTATCTAAGACAAATTTGGAAATTACACAACTGTATCTGAAAAATTATTTAAAGGCACTTGTGATTTTAATGATTCTATATGCTGCTAATATTATCTGTTCTTCAAATAGAACCAAACAGTTTGATCTTGGTAATTTGGATAAAGGAAGTACATACACATTATAAATACTAGTACATGACCTGTTGTTTTATACCAGACCAAAATACATATTAGTTTACAACTGTTTTTATTTCCATATACAACATTATATACCACAAACAGACAGATAGGAGATTTCAATAATTAAACAGTGTCTTTGTATACAATATTTTTACTGAATTTAACACTTTCTTAATTGTAATGCCTGCAAAATCCTCATCATTAAAGGCAAACTGTTCAATAATGAAATTCATTTCAAGATGGCTTTAATGAATGGCATTTCTTATTGCAAAGAAAGTAACATATTTAACAGAAAAAAACAAATACTTATTAGTAAGTTGTAAGAAAAATTTAAAGAATAGAGATTCATAGTTTTCATTCCATTTTGTAACACTTATTTTTAAAGGAAAAAATTTTCTATTTTCAAAAGAGGAAGTTTAATGCCTTTAATGACCATGTTGAGGAATATATATGTTTGAGTCTGTATACATACAGACACAGAGAGGAAGACTGTAAGAAATGGGGTGGGGGATGTATTGGGTGAGTGATTTAAGTAAAAACACAGTGATAGCACTCTGCCACTGCATCACTGCTTGTCCTTGTGAAATTACATGTTCTTCAGAGGAAACTGAAGTGGACAGAACCAGTGAGTTGTCTAGGTTATATACATACATTCAGAGGAGGCGGTGGAGTTGCAAACGAAACCAGAAATTATGTTACAGGCAGATAGATTTCACAAAAATTATAATTTGCATAATAGATTTATATTATATAAATTCTCACATGCATGCTGTTCCACAAAATTTGTGAAGTCATTAAAAACTTATCAATAGCAAAAGACATATTTATTCATAGGATCAGATCTGGAAGGAAGATTAAAGCTTGATGATTTTCTAGATCAAGATGAATGGATGGATGGGCAAGGCAATAACATAATTATTATGGTGGCATATGTAAAAAAAAAAAATGTATTATTTGCTTCATGAATTAATTTCTTTCATAACTATTCTATTTATTTATGATGAAGAACATCAGAATCTCACTGAAAATGAATATTACATTGTTTCGACTGTTTGGTACTGTAATAAAATAGATAGTCCTAACTTCCTTGATTTGTATCCAAGTCATATATGGTCAGTATACTCAGCTTTATCTGTTTTATGCTTCTTATTGATCTTGTAGTTGGTATTAAGGAACAAAAATAAATATAAGACAATACAAACATCATTCTATCCGATAGAAAATCAATATTTTGAGTATTTACTTGGTGCTTCTTTAGTGACACAAGATTAAACACATTAGATTACAGAATCAAAGTTTAACCATTTGAAAATTCTTCGTCTACACAAGGAATGAATTTGAGCCAAGATTTTGTTTTTCCAATTTTTTTTAATTAATCAAGTATGGTTGTATTTGATATACACTTGCATTCCACGACATAACTGGGAGAAATTGTGATCCAAAATCAACAAATATTTTACAAATTAAAGCAAGAAATAGTTTCTCCACTTATGTAGTCATCCATCATCATCATCATGTCCTTTTCTTTTCCTTGCTTGGGTGTTGAACAGGTATTGAAGTGTTTCAGCTTCTCTTCTATCCCTTTGTTATTGGCATGCCACTGGCACTAGTTTGCAACTGTTACTATTCAATTCACTACCTTGCAACAGTTACTATTCAATTTAAAAGCATTTTGCTGTCTTATGTCTATGAGATATTGGTTTGCAATGAAATACTCTTGTCTATAGCCACAGATGTCTCTTAGAATCTATGTTATGTATCATGATTATCTATGAATATATTTCTGTTGCATTTCTATTTTCTTTTAATCAGTTTTGTTTTATGTAGTAACTTTTGTGTTTAACTGGCCTTGATTGTGGACTTAATAAGCTCGTGACTTAGCAATAAGAAGGTTTTTTTTTTTTAATTTGTTTAGTAATCACTGATTAAAAAAAAAAAAAACTAGACTCCCTTTAAACAATTATTTAAATACTTACTGAAGCTAGCACTCAGAACTACTAATCTAATCAATATGATAAAAACAATAGCACCTAGTATTTTGATATTTATTATATGGAGAAGTTATGGTGGTAGTACACAATAAGGATATGAGGAGAGTTTATATGTTTTGGTGCTTCCCACCCTATGGTATTAGGCTCAGTCCCATTTTATAGCACCATAGGCATGTCTTCTACTATAACCGTTGGCTGACCAAAACCTTGTGAGTGGATCTAGTAGATGAAAACTGTGGAAGCCCATCATATATCTATGTATGTATATATATTTATGTATACATGTGTCTGAATGTATCTATGTTTGTGTCTCCTTGGCATTATGTGATAGTTGTAAATGAGTATCACTGTCATACAAGCAGCATCATTCATTTCCAATATTCTGTGAAAACATCTCTAGGCATGGAAAATTATCACCTTAGTTGGAAACAGGTATGGGTTGGTGACAGTAAGGGTATCCAGCTGTACAAAATTTGCCTCATTAAATTCCATCTAAATCATGCAAGCAAGGAAAATGAACTTTAAAACAAATGTTTGTTGATATATATATATATATATATATATATATATAGATAGATAGATAAAGAAGATAAAGGGGAATAAAGTATGACTGCATTGGTTGTCACTAATCGACACATGAATCCTTTTCATGTGCGAGCACACACGCATACATGTTCTCTGCTTTTTATGGAAAATTTGTGATAATGGAAAGTCAACATGATTCTGTGAAGCTGACTTTATATAAACAAAAAGGGATATTTCATTTCACATGGATATTTGCTTTTGTTTTTCCCCATTTTACAGCACTTAATGAGATGAAAGCTACTATATGATATATATATATATTTCAGCACAAATACTATTTTCTACAATTTTATTTAAACAGGGTTTGAGTTTAGTTTTCATTTTAGCTCATGTTTTGGTATTGAGATATTTTTGATATAGGAAAGCTGCATTTACTTATTAAGGAATGTATTTGAAAATTCTATCTAAATAATGTAATCCAGTGTAATAAATTGCCTGTGTGGTTAAGAAGTTTGCTTCCCTACCACATAGTTTCAGGTTCAGTCCCACTGCATGGTACCTTAGGCAAGAGTCTTCTTTTATAGACTCAGGAAGACCAAAACCTTGTGAGTGAATTTGGTAGATGGAAACTGAAAGAAGCCCATCATGTGCGTGTATTTATATTTGTGCTTTATGAAAGTTACTTGCTCTGAGCAGTGTTGTTGTTGTTGTTGTTATCTGTTAGCAAATTGTCCATTTGCTTTACACCTTCAAAGATGCATAAAATAAGAGAACCCTTACTTGAAAACAAGTAAGGTTTAGTGACAGGAAGGGCAAACAATACCTCAAATAGTATAAATGGGTAACACATGCTAGCATGGAAATACACATAAAACAACATACAAGGTTAGCATTTTCTGAAATTTGATTCAGCTTTATATTTTGTCAAGTTTATTTACTGAAGTAGTTGTATAGGGTTACAATTACAACTATTATCAATTACAAATAGAATTGAGAGCATATCCCATGTCATAATTGTTGTAATAGAGCACCCAAACAACTGCAATTTCTTGATGCTTTAACATTGTTGCAAGTTAATTAAAACAATTATTTCAGCTTTGATTTAGGTCATAGATCTGCTTGATTGGAGCCAAGCTGGTATCTAAACAATGACAGATACATTTACGATTATGTAAAGATATATCAAGTTTATGTTGAAGCTAGTAATCAAGTTGTATGTGTGTGTATTGGAATTTAATTCAGTCTCTGCATCATTATCTAAGTTGTGGTACATAAGTGTTTATTATTATTATTATTATTATTATTATTATTATTATTATTATTATTATTATTATATGGGCTGTGGAGATGGTTCATATAACAGAAAATTAGTTCAAATCCTGCTGCACTATGGATCCAAACACTTGTTATTCCCTGTTCTCTATTTCAATTAATTTACATGATCCAATGGAATCTAATATCATCATATTTCCATTTTCCATGCTGGTAATTCTAGCCACTTTACAGAGTATACTGTGTGCATTTTATCCTGGTACCAACACTAGAGATTTAATTGACTAAAGCTCTCTCCCAATTTTCAGGTCTTGTGAAACAATGAAGGGTAGTAGATAGGCAAAATCCTTAAAGCATCAAATAAAATGCCTTGCAGTATTGAGTTCCGACTTTTTTTTTTTCCAATCCCGCCAAACTTTATCTTTCATCCTTTTCAGCTCAATAAATATATTACCAATCAAGTGCTGGGGAGTGATGTAACTGTCTGGCCCTGGCTCTTCAAAATTGCTGGTTTTGTGCCTAAATTAAAAACCATTGTTATTATTATGCATTTGTTTTAAAGATTTCATGAGTGAATTATAATGATTAAAAATTTTCTTTTTCTTTTGTTCTAGTGTTGGACATTACGCTATAGGCTGCAATCATGGGGGATGAGGTTGACGGCCACCCACCTGAATATGGGATAACACTTGAGGAGTTACGGGATTTAATGCAAATAAAAGGTGCTGATGCTGTAGAAACAATTAGCAAAAAATACGGTGGTGTATTGGAAATTTGTAAAAAATTGTATACTTCAACAAGTGAAGGTAAATTCATTTTCTATTTTTCCATGATGATTATGATTTTTAAAATATTCATTTTCAGAAGATAGACCTTTCATATTGAAATCCAATCTTACTATTTCACATGTCTTTTTTCAGTCTTTAAATATCATAAGTGTAGACACAGTATAAGCGAATGGTTTGCAACTATAAGGTCTAGGATTTGATCCAACTATTTGGCATTTTGGGCCAATGCCATTTTCAGTAGCTGACATATATCTTGTGAGTGAACTGGGTTGAAGATAACTGTAAAGAAACCTACCTGGTAGATTATACCTGTAAACACTGTATCATGCTGATTCTGTCTGAGAATTATACTAGGGATACACATGTCTGTGGAGTACTCAGCCACTTTCATATTGATTCAGGAACAGGTAGTTGAGTTGATTGAAACCGCTGAATTGTCATTATCAGATGACAGAGACCCACTACAAGCATATTACAGGTACCATTCATTGACAACAAGTAACACTTTTCACCCAGCATACATCATCCATTCACATGGTATTATTATTATTAGAGTGCAAGGCAGCAAGCTGGCAGAATTGTTAGCATGTCAGGCAAAATGCTTAGCAGCATTTCGTCCATCATTACATTCTGAGTTCAGATTCCACCAAGGTCAACTTTGCCTTTCATCCTTTTGGAGTCAATCAATTAAGTACCAGTGAATCACTGGGATCAATGTAATCAACTAGTCCCCTCCCACAAAATTTCAGGCCTTGTGCCTTTAGCAGACAGAATTATTATTACCAGAATTCCACTGACCTACATACATCAGCTGATTCTTTAATATCCAGTTATTCTTTCAGTTCACTTGTACTCTGCCTTGCACATCCAATGGATCATATTTGATTAAGTTTCCTTTCTGCTCTCTTCACAATCTCTATAATCAGTGCCCATCTCTCACTATTTCTGTACTTTCACTTGCCTACATGTCCTTCATACAGTCTATCTTTTTTATACATACATACAGGGTAAGCTTTAATTACTAACAGAATAGCACCTATCTGAACATCTTTCATATCTTCTTATAACCTCTACAACATTCTCACTACAATTAGATCAGTACTAAATAGGTGATTTATATATTCCATCAAGCAAGCTATCTAAGCAATTCACCAGCTTAATTGTGTACATGTTTTCTGCTGCTAATTACTACTGTTAATGACATCAGAAGTCTTGGTTCTCTGTCAGTCTGCCAGAGATCTGACTGCAACATTCATTTACCCATTGAATGCTCAATATTAAGTCCCTTCCTATTCCCTCCTATTAAAATCACTTCTCAAATGCATTAAGATATTGTGTTCTCATTTACTTAAGTCTTTACCATGTTGACCTTTAAGTTTTAGGGCTCCCAAACATTTTTCAAGTTTGGAAATTTTTTTCTACAACTCTTCAACAGATTCTGCAGTGGAACCCCCATCTTTAACATGTAAAACTCTTGTATTATTGATCAAAAATTATAATGTGAAAATGGGGGCTGAGAACAGAGCCTTAGATAAACTCATTTATGATCAATTCTTGACAACTCTACACTTATTTACACCAACTTTGTAGACATCTTCAGCTGCATTCTCAAGCTAATCATCTCTACCTATCATTCATAGCTTCTAACAAAGTAGAAAGTATGATACTGTCAAAAGCAACTAAAGACATGTATATTTGTTTTTAGTTAACTCCCTTTGTAGCTGTCCCACAAAGAAGACATCTACATATCTATAACCATGTCTTGCAAAACTTCACTGCAACTCTCTCGGCTAATTTTAATAGATGCCTGACCATACTGAAGAAGACCCATACCCTGCAGCAGAAGTGTTAAGACTGATCCTTCTGGCTGCGTAAAGTACCCATGTGGTGCCAAGTAAAAGCACCCATGCAGCAATGCATAAAAGAGCCCATGCAGCAACATGTAAAAGCACCCATGTAGTGTCACACAAAAGCATCTATGCAGTGCCACGTAAAGACATCCAGCACACTCTGTAAAGTGGTTGGCTTTAGGAAAGGCATCCAGTTGTAGAAACCATGCCAAATGAAACTTGAGTCTGGTGAAGCCCCCTGGTTTGCCAGTATGGACAATGGGCTTTAAATAATGATGATGATGACAGTACCTGATGCTTTCTACATAACAGCGTTTATTTGTGAAGTACCTGTAGTTTTCCCTGCCTTCATCTCCTTAATTGCCTTAGTAACAATGTAAAGAATAATCTGTATAGCTGGCTCTTCTGTTACTTTTGTGTCAGGGAGAATCATACTACACCATTCATATTCAACAACCTCCTCTAATGAGACATCCTTAGACTCTGCTTTTTAAATGTTACTGGGGTAAAGGTTTATTTATATCATTTGGAGACTGCCTCTTGAAGTATTCATTTAAAAATCCACCACTCTCATCTTTTAATAGAGGATATATAACACTTGCACAAAAAAATTACTCTTCGTAGAATGTTATCCTACTTTACTTGAGCATTTGACTTAGTATATTTTATTCAATTTCTTTTACTGATGCTTTTCACTCTTAGTCTTTAATTACCACAACTTGGAATTTTCCATTTGTACTTTTCTCATACCCAGTCGACTTCTATAAACTCTACTGTTTTAACTTAGTAAGAAGCTGAGCATTACTCCACTCTTTCCTTTGTTTTCTCTTTTTCCTTTTAGAATGCTGTGGTATTTATGGTTTATAAAACAAGATCATAACAAATGTATTTTTCAATTTTCATCTGTTTCATTTAACCCTTTAATAATCAAACTAACCATATCAGGTCCAAATATTCTGCCTGTTTTATGTTAAAACTCACCAGATCCAACCTCTCACACTTACCTTATAATATCATTCTAAAAATAAATAATCATGTCATTGAAATCTCAAAACTCCAAGATAATGTATGATAAATTCAAAATAATATGAATAAATAGGCATTACATTTGACAGAATAATCTGAATGCTAAAGGGTTAAACACTTTAACTCTCCGTTGGTATTCAATATTTCTATTAATTTTCTTTTATATTGGTTAAGCTCTTCATGTCTTTTATATAGATCCACTAATACTTTTACCATTTTGTGATGTTTAAAATCATATTAAGATTTTATTTCCTGTCGACATACTTACACACATAAACTTAAAATTGAGATATTTTAAAGAGAATCCTTAATATCTGCATATTTACAAATTTATATTAGACTTAAAATATTTTATATTTATTATAGAATATTTTTCCAATAAATTCTAAGGCTCTGTGTATGTCCTATCTCACTATAAGAACCTAATAAATTTGATTTCTTACACACATAATTTCTGTATTAATAACTCCCGGAATACATATCTCTAGTACAGCAATCAAGCTAGTATTGGATCTCCTTCCCAAAATAACATTGAAATAGGAACTTAGAAATTGATAGAGGTAAATAATAATGAAGTTAGCTTCTGTATCTAAAGAAAAGTCAATGCTCCTGTCCTTTGCAGGCCATTCTAAACTCAGGAGAGACTAATACCATCACTGTTTCTCTTATATTGTTGCAAGTCAACAAAGATATAAGCAGGGAGAGAAGAACTGAGTGTAAAGGCTACTTGGAAGACTGAGAAGTGGACACAGCATAGGTGATGAGATGAAACAACAATGGATTCAGAAATTTCCACATGGATGTGACTTGATCTCCTATATGCAATATACATCTCTCGCTGAATAATAATAGTCTTGCTATTAAATAAACAATGTACACCTATCATTCAATAGTGATGAGTTTTATTATTATCACTCAAATATGCTAGTTTTGCTGTGATATATATCAGTCAATGATGAAATTCTTGCTAGTATATATATATATATATATATGTATAAATGTACAGCTGTCACTCTTTGCTACTACATAACAATGTACACTAATGATGATAGTGTTCCTATGCACCTCTTACTTATTGATGAAATTTACCACTATATAACAATGTATATCTCACTCGATAGTAGTTTTGCTATGATCATATCACTGAACAGTATTGTTTTTCCTATTATATAAACTGTAACCACTATCTTTCAACGGTACCAGTTTTCCTACTATAAATATACACATGTCACTCAATGGTGATAGCTTTGGTGCTATTTCCCCTTTCAAGTTCTTCATCCATCTGTGCACATTACTCTTACCAATGATGTCATCACCGTAAACAAGTTATAGCCTTCTATGGATGTTAGACCCACCGGTATCACTCCTTTGTCAAACACTCAGTGACAGCACATTGTTTCTGTTTTGAATCCTTTGTTTGCCTGCAATGAAGAAGAACAGGAAGAAGAGTTACTATAGAGAACAGTAGAGTTTATAAAAGTCGACTGGGTGGGGAAACTTTTTAGTACAGCAGGCAAAAATTTACAAAGAAGGTCTGTGGGCAGATCTCAAGTTCTAACTTTTATATCTGTGTAGATCTTGTGTATATGTATATATATATATATATATATATATATATATATATATATATATATATATATATGTATATGTATGTATAATTCGATATACATTAATAGAGAGAAGTTTAACACATTAAATTGATGTGTAACATCTTCATTAACACTGCCACTGAATTTAGGACATTTACATTAGCTGAAAAATATAGAAACTTCATAACTAGAGTGTAGTTAGGTCTCAAGGGGGTGGTACAAACCTAGCAATATGTGTTTTATAGTGAAAACAAAATTTCCATTCAAATGGCAATTACCAGGTGATTTTCTGTTTGAGTCTAACCGTTTTAAGTCATAGTGGAAACATGACCTATGTCGCAAGTAGGCATACAAGTATTGTATAACTTTTATAAATGAAAAATTTACTATATTTTGTACATATGAGTATATAAGCCTGCAGGCGAAATAAAATGGGCTTGTGAGTACAATTGCACCTGTGGGTGGGGTTTCCGCACCCCTGATGTACATCTGTCACTCAATTATGATAGTTTTTGCTCTGATAAGCAATGTTTACTTTTTGCTCAATAATATTAGCTTTGCTATTTTGTAACACTGTATACTTGTACTCAAATATAGTTTTGTTACTATAAACATGGTGATCACTTAACATCTATGTTCCATGCTGGCATGGGTTGGCTGGTTTGACAGGATCTGACAGGTCCATTGTCTTCTTTGGCATGGCTTCTGCAGCAGGATGTACTTCCTAATGCCAACCAACTTACAATGTGTACTGGATTGTTCATTTTTATACTACCAGCTCTAGTAAGGTTCATGCAAGACTACAAATCCCAAGAGAGTGATTTAAGTTAGGAGATGAGGGGGTTAAACTATGAGAGAAATGTGCCAGAGTAAAACAGGTTTCTTATCATGGAGGGGTCACATGGGTGCTCACAACTTAAAAGAGAGGGTAGGTGTGAGCAGGGTGGATCAAGGGAGAGATAAAATAGTGGTGATGAGGCATTAGTGTACACTCTCAAGTTTCAAGGTGAGTGTAAGTAAATTGGAGAAGAAGAACCAAGAGTGAGTTGGGATGAGGTTGCTACAAGTAGAGTGGATGATAAGTATGGAAGGAAGGGAAGAGTAGGTGGCAACTGTAGAGATTGGATAGGTGTGGGGTGGGTGTAGTGAATGATGGATCAGAATGAGGCTGACAAAATTTTGCATGGGGTGAAGAGTAGCAGAATAGTAATGATGATGCGATAGACAAGGAAAGGATGGGAGAGAGAGAGAGAGAGAGAGAGAGAGAGAGTTAGCAAGCATATGAGAAGGTGGCAAGAGTGTAGGGATAGAGAAAGGCAGGCATAGTGCATGGAGAGAGTGAGAGACATATGGATATCAAGTGAAATGATTCCAGGTAGTGAGAAAGATTAGTGGTATCAAAGAAAAGCTGCAGTTAGAGAGATGATGGGTAGTGGAAGTGTCTTGGTGAGGAAATTTGTGCAAAGGGTTCAGTTGTGAATGTATCTGTATACACACATGCACAGCACTTCCAGAACTTAGAATTGCTGAGTTGGATGAGTTCTTCTCAAAAACTGCATATCATTGGTCATCCCACTCTCTTATCATCTTCTCCATGATATTCAAGGTCCTGATATCAGTTTTCACCACTTCCCTGCATGTCTTCCTGTGTCTTCCTCTTCTGCAAGTTCCCTCCAAGAGATTGGCACTTTTTACACCTGTTCTCATCCATATACATTACAAGTCCATATCAGTGCAATTTTCTTTCTTGCACACAACATCTGGTTCTTTTATGCCTGGTCTTTCTGAGCACATTTGTAATATCTCTTTCATGTGCATTTACTTTGCACAGTTCAAGTTTTCTATATTCAAAGTCCATATTTCACTACCATGTAGCATCACAGTTCTAACACAAGTGTCATACAATCTGCCCTTCACTCTGAAGGAAAGCACTTTTGTTGTTCAACAGCAGCAGTAGAAGCTCCCTGGACGTTTTCCAACCTGTTCTTACCCTGACTACTATACTTTCGGAGCAACCACCTCCCCTGCCAATTACATGCCCTAGGTAACAAAAGCTTTTGGCTACTTTTTGTGAGCTATCTGAGCATTTAAGAGTATCTACTTACAATGTGCTCATAGTATGTACTGATCCAGTTCATTCGTCACATATGCATACTTTCTCGGTTGGTCTGCCTGTGATTCCACTATACTCTTGTGTGTCCATAGCTTACATTAAGTACAGCATATGAGTTTATACCTGATCCTTCCCTCCAGATCAAGCAAAGCCATTTCCCTGAAGATAGCAGGGTCCTGTCTTCTCTCCATACTTCAGTCTTTACTAAGTTTTCTTTGAAGTTTCTCAATTTTAGGTTTAGCTTTGATGCCTGGAATTTCCTCTCCAAATTCCCCTTTACATTCAGGCATGAGAATTATGTCATTAGCAAATAGTTCCTATGGAGAGCAATGATGTTACTGTTGCTACTATATATCTGTCACTCAGTTTTGCTACTATAACAATGTACATTTGTTGCTTATTGATAATGGTTTTGCTCAATAATGATAGTTTTCCTGCTACAAACAGTGTATACCTGTCACTTTTAACACTAGTTTATCAACTATAACAATATTCAATTGTCACTCAATGATGGTATTTTTGTTACTATATAACAGTGTACTCCTGTCACTCAATGATTATAGTTTTGCTACTCTATAACAATGTTCTCACAAGGTAGTATATAACAAATGTCGTTTAAATCAAACCAGAGCTTAGCTGACATTGCTAGACTAATTTCTGTATTGTTATTTGGCAGCAGCATCTTTCAATAAATAATAATGTTGTGCACACATAGTGTATAATAGAAGATATAAGATAAATTCAGACTTGTTGTTTGTGCTCGATATACCAAATATACAAATTAGTTAAAGTATCTATCTCACTTGGGTTCTGGTGTGTGATTGATTTAAATAGAGATTGTCTTAAGTTCACCTTGTGAGCAGAAGAATGAAGGGTATTTATCATCTGGCAAGGGGGTCAACCACCTATGAAGCATGTATGATGATTTCTTTTATTCTTCTCTATGAAGAAAATAAAAGATGTGTTTACATCTGTTTACTTTACACAGATGGTGTGTTAAAAACTGTCGTTTAACTACATTAAATTTATCTTAGATTTTCTAATACATGCTTTGTTGTGTATAAAATATTTCATTATTTAATATAATCATAATATTAAAATGGTGGAAAGCATATCTAAAGGCAAACTCATAATAAAATGAAGTTGAGTGATCTTGAAGATAATGTTGAAATTTATATGTTATTGAGCTACAGTTGGCACTCTACTTTAAGATTTATTGTGAAAGATTTAAAACATTAACTTTCATCTTGTGTGGGTGTAAGGAACAAAAAGAAAAGACATGGACTTTATAAGTCACATGGAGGCAACCCCTCTAATAGAGCAGTAATTCTGAATACAAAACAAACTGATGAAGAATAGAATGGACACTGACACATTATTCCTATCGCAGCAATCTCTCTAGTACTAGTGATATAAGGTGCACCCAGCTTTAAATCCATGCCAAAAAGTAACATGACCTGCATGACAATAGAATTAAAAAAGAAACAAAAGCAGCATGGCAGAGATGTTGTAAAGCCTATCTAACTCATACCAACATGACATGATAAAATAGATGTAAAATGGTGATATTGTTGGTAATGGTATCAGATTTGCATGGCAATGGTTGTATGGTTTGCAATATAACATGATTTTACTATAGGGAATACATCCCAGTTCAGGCTATACCTATGGTAAGATTCAGGCATAACATAGGTTATACAAATGCTCCCACAATTTTTCTCCACATTACCTACTTGGACATTGTAAAACATGATGATGGAGGTGAACATCAGCACATCAACTCTTCAAAAATATCACTTTATTCTCTTTCATTTTATGTGTGGTGAAGAGAGAGACTTTGTGAAGTTTTGATATTAAGTACAATACTCTTTTTATTGAAATTATCTTTTGATTAGATAATAAAATAGCTTTAATGAATATTTATCACTTCAATGAATATATTATCATTATTATCATCATCAAGGCAGCAAGCTGGAAAACTTGTCAGCATGCCAGAAAAAAATGCTTACCGGCATTTCATCCATCTTTACATGCTGAGTTCAAATTCCACTGAGGTCAACTTTGCCTTCTGCCCTTTTGGGGTTGATGAAATAAGTACTAGTTGGTGTAAATGGCTATTATTCCCTCCAAAATCCTGACCTTGTGCCAGAAAAAATTAGAAAGAATTATTATTATTATTATTATTATTATTATTATTATTATTATTATTATCATTATTATTATTATTATTATTATTGTGGCAGCAAGCTGGCAGGATCATTAGCAACATTTCATCCATCTTTACATTCTGTGTTCAAATTCTGCCAAGATCAACTTAGCCTTTGATTCTTTCAGGGTTCAATGAAATAAGTATCAGTTGAACTCCGTGGTCGATGTAATCAACTAACCTCTCCCCCAAAATTCCGGGCCTTGTGTTTGTAACAGAAAAGATTATTATTATTATTATTATTATTATTATTATTATTATTATTATCATCATCAAGGTGGCGAGCTGGCTGAATCATTGGCATACTGGGTAAAATGCTTAGCTGTATTTCATCTGCTGCTATGTTCTGAGTTCAAATTCCGCCAAGGTCAACTTTGCCTTTCATCCTTTCAGGGTTGGTAAAATAAGTACCAGTTGAACACTGGGGTCAATGTAATTGACTTATCCCTCTCCCAAAATGCTGCCCTTGCGGCAAAATTTGAAACCATTATTATTATTATTATTATTATTATTAACAATGACCTTTGTTTTTCATCCTTTTGAAGTAAATAAATACCAGTATTGGGATTAATGTAGTCGACTTGGCCCTACTCTCAAATTTGCTGGCCTTTTGCCAAAATTTGAAATAATCCTCAGCATCATCATCATCATCATATAAAATATTTGAAAGTGGAAAATTATTAATAATTGATAATTGTGGCATTTTCAGAGTATATAGCACAATATGTACTTCTGAAATACATATCTGGAATACATATCTTGTGTTCTTATAGAATCTCTCCCAGGGTTTTGTATTAATATTATGTACCTTTATATTTCTCATGCAGACATCTCTAGTGCTTTGTACAGTCAATCAATCTCCTTCCAGATTCTAGCTTTCTTTAGAAGATATCCTTTGGGATATGGCCATCCTCCATGCAGTGAATGTGACCCAACCAGTGCAGTCTCAGCTACCTAAGCTGAGTGCACATGCTGTGAAGTCCAGTAAGATACCAAACTGCTGTATTGGTCACTATCTTACAAGGATAAATTTAGGATATGATGGATACTTCTCATGTGTAAGGTGTTCAGTCTTCTCTCCTGTCTGGTATATGTAACCCATACTTCACACTGCTTTACAGTACTGTACTTATGACAAGGTGTTGCCACCATATTTGTGTTTGCTGTCAGCTTTAGATTCATCCACACTTGTGATGAGAAAGAGTTAAAGCTGCCTATCCAATCCTTTGGTCGGTCTTCATATCCAAAGAGAGGTTATCTGTGATAGAGCTAAGTAGTTAAGCTGGTGGATGACATCAAATGAAATAGTTTTAAATAATTCTAACTTGGAAAAAAATTAAAAGATCATGGTAATAGGAATAATATGAAAAGATTCTAGTAGCTATGCTAGCAAAAGTTAGTGAAAATTAAGGTTAGCTTATTCTGTAACTGTTCAGAGATTGAGCCTACTAATTCACCTACACTAAAAACTAAACTATTGTTATAAGATGGTAATTATTTGGAAATCTGTATAAAAAAGAGAAAAAAAAACTACCTCAGTTGTGAAAGGGAGCTATATGTATTCTTAGGAAAACAAGCCTTTCTTCTTTCTAAATCAGCATTTGTGGGTTTATAAAGTGGACCACTGGTCTTATAAAATGTTAATGCTTAGAAGTTGAAGTGTAACACTGCAGACACACATATCCTACAGTCATATGACATCATTCATAGCCCAGTCTGGTGTTTTCACACACATTGTCTATAATGAGAATTTCTCTCCTGAGACAGTTTCTACAGCAAAAGTCTTCCCATATTTGAATTTACACTTACGCATTAAATATAACTACATGGCTGTATTATAAATCTTGATAATGTGCATGTAAAGGATGTTATTTATTCAGCAACACAACTTTAACTACATACATTGATCCATTATCATGTAGGATATTGCAAAAACTAATGTATCTGTAGAATATATTGGCTTGAAGAATTTAGATAAAGCACCAACAGTCCTAGAAGAATAGGCTATATAAAGCTAGGCAACTGCTCTCACCCTGCCAATTATTGCCCTCATTTACAATATCTCTCATAAACAGTGACATCTTTTCTAATCTCTCTCATAAACAGTGACATCTTTTCTAATCTCTCTCTCTCAGTTTCTCAAGAACCAGACTTGATAAAAGTTTGCAGCGCTTCATCACATTACTTGTGATATTTTTCCCCTGGACATAACATTCATTAGTGTCTAACATGAGGACCTCCTAGCTAATATGGACTGCAGTTGTTTCCCACCTCTTGGAGGCCACCATTTCCTATCAGACTGTTGCATTGCATTATATTCTGTTGGGACTCACCCAGCCCAGTGCTATCAATTCTTGTGTAACCCAAGCTTTGATTAAAAGAAGTGGGTATTTGCAACAGTGTTTTCTTTTCTGAAATAATGCATTTTGTGTCTTCAAAAAGTCCTAGTTGCCAATGTACCAGTTTATTGTCTTTAATCTTTGATGAATGCTTGTGTTGAAAATAAAAGTATTTTATAGTTGACACTTTGACTAATGGCTAAGGCTTCTCCATCCAGAGAATATTTTATTTTGTTCATGAGTAGTTAATAGCATTGAAAAATAAGCCATAAGATAATTAAATTGCAGCACTACACCAAATATGGCCATCTCAGAGACATCAGTTAGAAATACAAATATTTCAGATTCATCAACCTTTCTAAGTGTGGCCTTAAAAACACAAGATTTAAAATTATTCCACTTGCATTTTTGTGATTCTACTCTCTGAATAATATGTAATCTAGCATAGTGGAATAGTATGAGAATATTCCTAGTAACCCCAGAAGTAGTAGTTGCTGTTGTTGTTATTATGGTAGCAAGCTGATAGAATCATTAGCATGTTGGATGAAATGCCTAGCAGCATTTCTTTTGGCTCTTTACATTCTGAGCAGAAATTCTGTCACGGATGACTTTATCTTTCATCCTTTTGGAGGTCAATGTAATCAACTATCCCCCTCACTCCAAAGATCATCATTATTGTTATTATTAGTTGCAGGACAATAGTTACTTATTTCTTTCAAACTTTGTGGATTTGGCTTTAAAATACCAGAAGAAATTTCCTCTCAGAAAATACAGTTTGCATTTGTGTGTGTGTGTGTGTGGTGGTGGTGGTGGCAGAATGTATGTCTGTGCGTGTGCATGCATGTTTACATATCTATGTTTGTATGTACATATTTATACATGCTTCATTCTTTTGCCTTATAACAACAGTCTGACCACACTAAACTATAACTATTTACAAACCATTTGAATAAAGATTATATCTAATCTTATAACTAACTCCACCAAAGAAGAAAAATTACCTAAGACCCAAATAATGCTAATGAAGTACACAAAAACAAAAACAACCTGACATTAACACCAAAGACACAATGACTGAACAAAATTCAATTGAACACATCTGGGGTATTTACTTATCGGCTGTCTGATAGATTGTTAATATGATTATGTGTGTGTATACATGTGTACACAAATTTTTCACACCATTATCCCCATCTAGGGTAAAGTCTTTGACAGCCTGACTAAACTTACCTAAATTTTGGTTATGCTACTTGCTTTGGTTTATGTGCTCCAAGTAGAATATCATCAGTATAAGCAAATATTGCATTTAAATTATTATATCTCTAATTATGGAAGGAACCTGTAGAACGGGTAGACCCAGGAAGATGTGGGATGAAATGGTATGAAAGGATCTTCAGATATTGGGCCTCAAAGAGAAGATGGTAAAGGACTGAGATTTCTGGCAGTTTTCTGTGCTTGAAATGACACATCAAACTAAGTAAAACTGTAGCCATCCATGCATGCAGGTATGTCCTTTATGGCCATGGCCCCTACTCCTTCTCTTGGCTGGGAGGTCCTTGTCTTGTGGGCTCGCAGATGTTGGTGCCACATAAAAGCACCCTGTACACTTTGTGAAGTGGTTGGCATTAGGAAGAGCCAAAACCATGTCAAAATAGACAATTAGAGCTTGGACAGCTCTCCGGCTGACCAGCTCCTGTTGAACTGTCCAACCCATGCCAGTATGAAAAACGGACATTAAATGATGATGTCATCCATTGTTATTTAAAGAGCAGCTACAGCACTCTTCAATATAAAAGGCATTTTACAAAACTGATGTAATTTTCTATTACATTCAAATAGCTTATAGAGTGATGAGTATACAGTCAGAAATATAGTAAGATTGTCTGCTAAGATATGTACGTGTATGTATGAATGAATGAATGAATGGAGAGAAAGGTGTGTAGGAAGAGATGTTAATTACAAAAGTTGAAATTAAAAGTAAGAAATATGAATCTGAAGGAATCATTTAACAGTTTTTGAATAATACAACTATTCTTAGTTTATTGGGTTTTATTTTCTTTCAAAAGAAAAATAAGGGTAATAATAGTTTTCTCTCTTTACCAAAGTCCTTTAAGATTTGTGAATGGTCTATAAGCACAGTAGTTAGGCCACGAATTGAAAGTATAGATGAAGTGCCATTATTTTTAATCACTATACTTTCATGCAGAGACAAAACTTTGTCATGCATTATTGAATATTTGATATTATAAATATTGTTAAGAGTAACATCACAAATGCTAGCATTTCTTTGTGTGTGTGTTGAAACTATAGTGATTTATGAAATAAATTTGATAGGCAATTTCATATAAAAGGCAAAAGACGTATGAATAGAAATTCTGTGTATTCCCTGCATCAATTAAAGCATCAACATGTTTATAATTTATTGTTGTTATAAACAACTGACTTTTGAGTAGAATTTTGAAATTGCAGCCAATGTTGGAAAAATGACACTTCAGGATATTTTTTTATCCTACTGTAGGTACAGGGCCTGAAATTTGGTGGGAGGGGGCAAGTCAATTACATCAACTCCAATGCTCAACTGGTACTTATTTTATCAACCCTGCAAAGATGAAATGCAAAGTCAACCTTGCTGGAATTTGAAGTCAGAATGTAACGCCAGAAGAAATGCTGATGAGCATTTTGTTTAACGTGCTAATGATTCTGCCAGCTTTCCAACAAATATTATTATAAGAAAATGAGTTGTGGATTAGTAGAATCTTTAGAATATTAGATGGGCTGCTTTGCAGTATTTTTTCCAGCTTTGTACATTTCAGAGTTCAAATCCTGTTGGGGCCAACTTTGTTTTTCATCATTCTGGGGTCAAGTACAGTAGTTTTTTAATCAAGTTCTGCCTATATTAGAAACTACTATTAAATCAGTAAAGAAATGCATGATTGAAATAAAGAAAGGATTATTATTACTATTACTAGCTGGTTCCGTGCCATCAAAAATGACAGCTAATTATAGTATTTTATATATAAAAAAGGTACAAAACCAAGTTTTTAGTTTAATAATTCTTTTATTACCAAATTTTTTGGGAAAAATCTATCTGCAGCTAACATGCCTTGACTGCTTGTTTCCTTCAAAAGAATTTTAAAGTTTTTCTTCCTTCTTGTACGACTTAAGGCTACATAAAACTGGCCCTGAGTAAATACAGGAGCTGGCAAGTAAATACCAACTTTTTCAAAGCTCTGTCCTTGCGATTTGTATATGGTCATGGCAAAAGCTGGTATCACAGGGAACTGCTGCCTGCTCCATATTAAAGGGTAGATCTGTTTCACTCTGACGTAGGTCAACTCATGGTATTATGAAAGCTTCATTTCCCTTCATATGTCTTTAACTCTATTTTCTATGTATCTTTCTAAATAAACATACACAAACACTCACTCAAATATTATATATAAATATATTTTACAGAAACACACATATACGCACACAAACATTCACATACACACACATAGTCACACGGAGTTGAAGCGCTGTCTGATTTTTTTGCACCATAGGATTTTCACCATCCCACTTCCATCGGTGGATATATGAATATATTTTGCACAAACACACACATACACATATTCAAATAATCATAACAACCAATATGTGTAGCCAATTTGCCATGCATATACACACACAGGCATTGTTCAGTTTGTCATCACCCTTTCCTTCGTCAGTCATCTCTTGTGATGAACAAAAACACAAGAGAATTATATATTAGTAGATTATTATTATTTTTATTATTATTATATCAGCATAGTTTGAATAGTGACCTTTTAATGAAAAAAAATTCTTTGCCAAGGCAATCTTGTCATTTATGAATCTTACTATTGCACAAAAAAAAAAGAAAAGAAAAAAACCTTTATAATCCTTTGTAAAAGCAAGCAGGATGAAGAAAATCATTAGAATTACATTGATCTTGTAAAGGCTCTGATAGCGCATTAACAGAATATGTTGTTCATTGTGAAATATATGAGGATTAGTATTCGTCTGTGCTTGTTCTTATACTAGCACTGGCTAATAATTATTGCATCATATAACTTCAGCTTATTATTTACAAGTAATCGTTGACATACAGCTTTAATTGTGAGTCCATCCCATGTCTTCTTCACAATATTCAACAATCTTGACTTAAAAATCACAAACCATGAAGAAAGTCTATGATGGTTTGTTTTAATGTAGAGTGACTCCAGTTTATTAATGGCTCTCAGTTGTGATGGAATATATTCATAGATGTTTGGAGAAATACAGTTTATTGAGAATTTATCTTCCTTTGTTGTTATTTTGCTTTCAAAAATTTGGGAAGTGTTCTGCCATTGCAATCCTCTTTGTTTTAGCTTGCAAATCAATGAGAAAAATATCCTTTCTATTGTAGGCACAAAGCCTGGTGGGGCAGAGTTAAATCAATTACATTGACCTCAGTCACTATATATATATATCGTATATAACACTATATATATATCGACACTAAAAGGAAAAGTCGACCTCAGTGGAATTTGAACTCAGAACAAAGTTGGACAAAATGCCACTAAGCATTTTGTCTGACATGCTAATGATTCTGCCAAAGAGAAATATCAATAATAAATAAATCAAATAGGTTAATATTACCTGTAATACATCAAACATAGTAATTTTTTTAAATAATGTTCATCAATTTGTGCATGTAGTTAGCTGGATGAGGTTCATGTATGCAAGAGTGAGAAGTTATGCAATTTTTAATTGCATTATATTTTAACTCACCTTCATATATACAAGGGTGGGTCTAGAAGTAAAGCAAATAAAAATTATATTACTTTCTGACTCACCCTCATATTTCCTTACACTTGTTGCTTCACTTTTCTATACTGGCATGGTAAGACTTACATCCTTTCATAATACTATATGCTCTTGTTCTATACTGCTTGTTTTAATGAATGCTTTCCATTTCTGATTACCAATAATCAAATCAGTTTAGTTGTAACAGTTACATAAAACACTTTCACTAATAACAGAACTAAAACCAATTCATGTGGATCCATTGGAATGTAAAAAAAAGAATCAATGAATAAATTGTTGTATAACCAAGAAATACTTCCAGAAGTTTTAATCAGTGATTCAAGACTACTGCCATTCTTGTTACGTTTTATTTGGCTGTCAGACCAGTACATGCACGCTAAAACATTTGCATTTTATAACATGAAGACAGTATTAAAACATATATATATATATATATATATATACACACAACACACACACATGACAGATTTCATATTTCATAAGTCTTTCTGGTTCACTCACCTCCCCTTCTTTTAATATCCTTACAGTGATCACTCCTTAGATCCACATTAAGCCCTTTAACTAATGTTTTCCACAGAACTGTTCCCCTTTGTAATCCCCAACCTGCCAAAATGTTTTTTATGATTATTGCAACCCTGTAGACATTCAGAGTGAACATTTACTGCAAAATAACAGGTAACACTCGAAAAATCATCTTGAACAATAGGCTCAAAATTGATTGAAGAAAATGAATCAACTTTTCTATAAAATATTTTAGCAATATTTTTCCTCTTTTGTGCTTGAGAAAAATTAACAAATTACATAAAAGATGGCTTCCTGCAGAAACTTGAATAGCAATTATCTATATAAGATGATGACAAAATAGTAATTTTAACTGTCTACTTGAATGTCTTCTTTTTCTTCTTCATTTGTTTGCAAATATATCTGTACTTCATTTAAAATTTATATTAATTTGAAACTTCTTCATGCAAAGATATACTTCCACAGTCTTGTTTTTCCATGAAAGAAATTGCTGGCAAAATTTTCTGTGCCACAATTTACTGTCTTGTGCATTTGTGTAAAATTTTACCTTTATTTTTTTTGTTTATCTCCCTAGGTCTATCAGGAAATCCTGTTGATCTCAATCATCGCCGTGAAGTATTTGGTTCCAATATAATACCTCCAAAGCCACCAAAATCTTTTTTACAACTAGTTTGGGATGCATTACAAGATGTCACACTTATTATTTTGTTAGTAGCTGCAATTATATCATTAGCATTGTCATTTTATAAAGTACCTAAAGACCCAGATAGTAAGTACATTTTGTAATTTTTAAGAGAAATATGCAAATTTATGATTAATTTGAATTAGATTTTTATCACCTTTTTTTCTCTTTTTGTCAAGAAAGATAACTTCAATTCTTTAGATGTCATATTTGAAATAAATAAAAATATCATCATCCATCCATCTATCTATCTTCTCCAGCCACTATTCCCGGGGTGGGGGGGGGGGGGGGGGGCATGGGAGTGGAGTCCTCAGGCACCTCCTTCATAGGGTCCTATCAGAAGCAACCCTTGTAAGACTATCTGGCTGGATTCCCAAGCATGCCCAATTAAGACTATGGACATTATTCTACCATCTCATTCTTGGCCTATCCTTAAGTCTCCTGCCAGTTGACTTGGCTTGAAGAATCTGTCCTGCAGTTCTTTTCCTGCAACATTCTAATCACATATCCTAGTTCTGGAGCTGCAACTCTCAATGCTTCTAGAAAATTCCTTGATAATTTATCACCACCACAACCCAAAAAGAATCAGCAAAGGGTACCAAATTTAATCAAAAGCTAATATTAGTTTATCTGCTCAGAAAATCTTATTGTTATCATATCTACTTTTCCATGCAGACATGGGGTGGATTGGGCTTTTTGAAACAATGTTTATCCCCAGTTGCTCTACCCGACACCAACACCTTCAGTCATCTCTTACAACAGACAGGGATATAGTGAACCTATTTCTAAAAGCCAGGATACACATGGGAGAGATATTCAAAAGAAAATATGGCAGCCTCAGATCCTGCAAGAGCAGCATCTATAAACCAAGAGACAGTGAGTTAACACTGACTGCAGTTCTAAACCAGATTCTATAATGCGTTTAGGTATTATGACATTCAAAAATACATACACATAAAGTCTCTTTCTCTCTTGCACACACCATTTTACATCTACTTTCCATGATGACACAGGTTAGGCAAGTCATCACAATTCAAGTCAGTTTTCGTTTTAGGTTACCACCCTCCTAAGCTTGGCCAGAGATCACTTCTCTCATCCATTTTCATTCTAGTTGCTCATTTCCATCACATCTTTCTACATTGTTACTTTGATACTGTCTTTGATTTGCAGATGTATACACTAGTTTTTATGTTGATCATTTTGTGTGTTCTTTTACTTATGTATGCTTGTGTACATATATTTGTTTGAGTGTATATCTACAATACTCATTATTGCATACATATTCACATACCTATATACATATATGTAGAAAGCATTGCACACTTAAGAAAACCAAATATGGCATCAAAGGTACAATATTGAGTATGCAATGGAAAATCACATTTTCTAGAGCAGAAATATTGGCTTGTCCTGTGAAATAATTAACATATTCATTATTTCTTGTGATATGATATCATTGGCAAAACTGCTTGTTGCTTTTAACAAAAATGATACATAGTAGTTTTAACTGAAAATTATCTGTACAATTGTAACCTTTCAGTTTTTGTTAAATATTTTAAACAAAAACAATATAGATATAAGAGAATAAACTCTGTACATGGTAGATTTTTAAATCTAGTAAGACCTAAATCACGTAAATACATTGGCAGGTTTTTATGTATTGGTACTGCTTAAATCTGGTATTTAGGGACTAGGTTGAGACCAGACATAAATTATATCTATTCAACCTTGATTTTTTAAATATCATAGCAAAATTGACTTCTCATGTACTTTTATAATAAAAACTGAACATTCCAGACAAACAAGAAGGCTGAAATCTGGTTGAGAGGTTTCATAAACAGATATTATAAGTTTATTACTACATGTCACTTCACTTGACATTATGATGTCAAAATTCTTGTTTGAATATATTATTATGTTATTAATAATGAACATCCTTTAATGTATAGAGACAATGATTCCAATCTTGCATATTTCATATCAGTAGCTGTTAACCCATTAAGTCCCAAAGTACTTAAATTTCTGAATATTACTTTTAAATTTTTACAGATTGAAAGAGGTTAAAATGAAAAAAATAATTATTAAAACTCCTTTACTTCAAGTAGAAATCGAAATACTTGGTGTCCTATAAATAGGACACTGAGACAATTTGATATAGCTTATTTAATGTTCTCATTTAGTGTCCTATTTATAGGACAGCTTCTCAAAACATTTTACTTGAAACACCCTTCTAACAAAATTTTATTTCCATATAACCTTTCCACCACTCACCCACCCCCAAAATAAATTATAAATCATGTTATATTCCAAAACATAACCAATTTACTACTTTTTATTACAAATTACACAGGAAAATAATCAGTCTACTATAAATGCAGAAGTACCTTTAATGTTTGAATTATTTTTTTAATGGGAAGAATGTGTTTAATGGACACAGAGATCTTGAATATTAGGTTGTAGCTTTGTGAGTTTGTGCCACATATTGTATGTTCAAAGTGCTCCTGCGTTTGACGAGTAAATAATGTACATGGCTAAATCCAGATTCCACCATATGTTTAGAAAAGCATGTAAAGTGGGTTTGACAGATGTGCAAAGCTCTGAATATTTTGCTCAGAAAGTTCTTTTCAAGAGAACCCCCTAAGTTTTTATTCACTTCCAGTGGTCTATATGAACCACTCTGAGAAGCCTTGAGTTAAACTGTACAAGCATCTGTTCCAAGAAAAGCAACTTTTGGTCCCTGAAAACTAAATTGTGACTAAGATCCTGCTTCCTAACATTTCTTACTATATTTCAATTTTGAGATTTATGAAAAGTTTTTACATGAACATAATAATAATAATAATAATAATAATAATAATAATAATCCTTTCTACTGAAGGCACAAGGCCTGAAATTTGGGGTGGGGAACTAGTCGGTTACATTGCCCCCAGTGTTTCACCGGTACTTAATTTATCGACCCCAAAAGGATGAAAGGCAAAGTCAACCTCGGTGGAATTTGAACTCAGAACGTCAGGGCAGACGAAATGGGTGAAGTGCCTCCTAATCAGAATATTAGATGACATAAAACAATCTAACACAAATAATGCAATTGTCAGACATCATACATTTTTTATCAACTTAAGTTTCAAGTCAACAAACATGCCCATTATTTTTATTTGCAAAGTCATTAAATGAATGGACTTACTTTTCTCAGTCTTACAATGTATATTATAATGAAAAGTCTGTGTGTGTGTTCCATTCATCACTTTTTAGTCACTATTAATAATATGATCTTTATTTTTTTTTTGTCTATAGTTGAGGAAGATGTACAGGAATCTTCTGATGAAGCTGGATGGATAGAAGGTTTAGCAATCTTAGTAGCTGTCATTGTAGTTGTATTAGTCACTGCCTTTAATGATTGGCGAAAAGAAAAACAATTCAGGGGATTACAAAGTAAAATTGAACATGAACACAAGTTTAGTACAATACGTGCTGCCGAAGTGATTGAGATTCCTGTTGGTGAACTTGTTGTGGGAGATATCTGCCTTGTTAAATATGGTAAGTTCACTTTTTATTTATTTCCGTTCATCTCTATCACATCAAATATTCACTTTAAAAAATAACATATACTTTTTATTTTCTTTCTTTTCTTTTCTTTCTCTAGTTTCCAAGTAATTTAATTTAGTTTCTAGGTAAATGTTTTGTTTAATAGTTTTACTTTTTATGTTAATCATTATTTTTAAAAGTGGGTAACATGTAAAATTTTCTTTTTTTTTGTTTACATTTTAAATCACTCAAAATTCTATCTCTAATTTAATATCTATGCTTTTCATATGTCAAACCATAAATACTTACTTCAATTCTTGTAAATATTCTTTACAAATCTTGTCCTTCATATTTGGAATTGTTCAGTCAGCAATAGAGTTAAAATAATACTTCTCAAAGCTTGCATTGAAGCAGTTCTGTTCTGTAGCAGCAAAGGTTGGACCTTTACATAAACACAAAACAAAAGACACAAATGCCGAACATGGCACTCTTTTACAATTTGTTGCTCAAAGAACCAATAGTGAATGGATAAATACAAGAGAGCAGACTTTCTCAGCTGATAACATTTTATGCTAAAAATATTGATTTTGACTGGGCTTGCGTGGAGATGACCAAATATGAGACTGACTACTTTTTAAAATCACACAATTAGAGATACATCATCATCATTGTTTTAACATCCACTTTTCCATCTTTACTTGGGTCAGATAGAGTTTATTGGAGTAGATTTTCTACAGTTAGACACCCTTTCTGTTGCCAAGCTTCATCTGTTTCCAAGCAAGGTAATATTTTCCTATGGCCTGACATGTTTTTGCAGAATATTGGAAATAAATAACACTGCTTGTCTGACAGTAAGCCTCATTTACAACTATCATGTAATGTCATGGCAAGCATAAGCACACTCACCCATACATATAAATGCATATATAAATATATGATTGGTTTCTTTCAGTTTCCATCTACCAAATCCTCTCACAAAGCTTTCCTTAAGTCAGGGCTATAGCAGATGACACCTACCCAAAGAGCCATGCAGTGGGACTGAACTCAAAACCATGTGGTTGGGAAGCAAACTTCTTAACCACGCTGTCATACATGCACCTAAACCATACCTGTGCAACTTAGAGTATTACAATGTTAGAAAGTGCTTTGCAAAACACAGATTTTCCAAGGTAATAACGGTCTGACCAGATGAAGTATAAGATTTAGTGAAGTTGCCATGGATAGGGATCAATGGTCAAAGTATAGGGTGGAGCAGAAAGGACAGACATTTTTGAAAAAGTTACAAAATCATTAACTTTAGCTGCAAACAAATTTTATTGACATCGTGTTCATACTGAATTAGCATTTATCAAAATCAAGTGTGGAAAACAACATCCATCAAAAGGTGTCCATTTTCATTGATGCATTTCTGAAGGCATTCTTGGAAGTTGGCTTCCACTCTCTCCAGTATTGTTCTGTCGATTTGGGTGACATTGCTCTATCAGATTTTCTAGAGCCCAATAACAACAGTTCTGTTGATTCACCATGCCATTGAGATGAAAATGAGCTTCATGCGTTAACAAAATGAGGTTGTCATTTGCCTCAAAAATTACTTTCATCTGACATGCAAAGTTAAGCCACTGTGCATAGTCCCATGTTTCTACTGTTGCTCAGTGATCAATGCAAGTCTTCATGCAAAATATGCTTTACCAATGCCAAGTTCAGTGGAATGCCTCCAAGCAGAGCAATTCGGACTCCATATCAAAATTTGTTTGACGCATTCCACATTTTCCAGGATCCGTACCATTCATGGTACCCCCCACCGCCACCAGTCTCCTCTTCATTAGTGTACCTCATGTACAAAGTGTATTCACCTAATGTAAGATTTTGTTACAGGTGGGAACAGCCTGATTTCGGTGAATGTTGAAGTGGCACCAAAACTCACACTCAACTGCTGTGACAGACTCATTCTTTATGTAACTGTTATAGGTAAACACACGATGCTCTATCATTCACAGTGCCATGGCTTTACCTGAAAAGAAAAAAGATGTTAAGACACCAAGACCGAATGGCACTTGTCGGACATGTGTCCCTCCCCCTGGGGCTGAGTAATAGCCATTTCAAAAATGTCCATCCTCTCATCCCCCAGCCTGTAGATAGGCCAGTGTTGAGTGCAAAGCAACTGTTACATCATAGACTACTCTTTATGCAAATGGAAGAAACATGGAGTAAAATATGTCAAAATTGTGCATTTGTTGCATATGATAGAAAATCTTATATTCCACAATTATTTTTTTCCTTCTTACTATCTTGACTAGCTGATGATTTGCCAAATTATTTACCTACCAAAGACCTTGTCTTATGTCAGATAGTGATACTGTTCCTTCTTTAGGTAGTTTTAATAAGGAACCTATTGCTTGTTTCAAACTATCAGCTGTACGGCATTTCTTGTAGCTTTTTCAAACAATCGTGGTCTTTTATGTGGTTAATTTCAAACAATCATACAGTCTTACATGTAGCTTATTTCAAACAGTGAGTTGTGCTATTTTGCATAAAGCAGCAGTCAGTTATACAGTCTTTTAATCAGCTGTGATGTCTTTTAGGTAGAATTTTGCTATAAATGAAGAATGTAAACAATATTTTATTATAATTATCATTTTGTAATTTATCTAACATTTAATCCAGCCCAAATATTCTATCCGTTTTATGCTCAAACTGATCAGATCTAGCCTCTCACACGTACCCTGCAATGTCATTCTAAACTTAAATAATCACTTCATCAAAATATGAGAGCTACAAGATAATACATAATTAATTCAAAACAATGTGAATAAATAAGCATTACATTTGACAGAGTAACCTGAATGCTAGTGTTAAACTGGTTTCTTGTCAGAAGTACTTTACATGTCGAATTATACTTCCAGTGATATATCATAAACAGCAAGTGTAGATTGATTTAGACAGAAGCTTAACGTGTAGTAAAACAGAAATGTTATATTTGTTCTTGTAGATTTTTTTAAAGTTCAATTAATATTATTCAAATTGAATTAAAAATAAAAGATCATTCTGAGCTTCAGGCAGTTCAATGTTTAACTCTAAATATTAAAAAAAAAAAAAAATTAAATGTAAAATAATTTACATGTGCACCTTTAATGTGATAATTAGATTATAAAATGATTATCTTTTATTCTTTCAATGATAACTGAACTTCCAAATTTCTCCCTATTTCAACTTTGCATGAATTTTGTTTTTTTGTTTTTTTAATCTGTAACCTTTTCCACATATTGTATTGTGTGACAACACACTTCCAAATCTATGTTCTTTTGTTTGGTAAACAGTACTTAAAAAAGGCTCCTTTATTTATTTATTTTTTTTTTTTTATGTGCGTGTAGAAATATATTTTTACTGTGTTGAACTGATGTTGAATTTATTTAGTACATGTTCTATATGGCTATATACATATGTGCACGTAATGGAGTAAATCATGACAGACTCCTTGTCTTTGTTAAGATATCCCTTTAGGAGAAGGAAATGCCAAAGTAACACCTGCCTCATTGCAAAGCCAGAAATCTTGCTCTTGCTTGTTTCTGGACTACTTGGCTTTGTTGGTGGAAGTCTTAGAAAGGTTTTGTATAAGCTGTTATTGACTTCGAATTTCAGCAAAGGCATTACTGATAGCCATTACCTTTAAAAAGGATAAAGACCCCCTTCAGTTATGAATGACCATGGGATTGCACCTAGAAAGTTCCCCTCCAAGGTACAAGTCCAGGCAAGTTTGTTTACGGAAGACCAGCAGTCGCCCATGCATACCAGCCTTCCCTCTCCATGCCACCAGTGTTATCCAAGGGAACGGCAAAGGTTGATACAGCTTGGCACCAGTGACATCGCATCTTATTTCTACAGCTGAGTAAGCTGGAGCAACATGAACTAAAGTGTCTTGCTTAAGAACACAACACACAGCCTGGTCCAAGAATCAAACTCACTACCTCATGATGTGTGAGCCCGACACTCTGACCACTGAGTCATGTGAAGATGATTTTTCAGTGATGGTCATACTCCTTTTTTGAGTTGATAGCCACCCATGTATGTACATATATATATATATGTGTGTGTGTGTGTTTATAATGTCTTCTGAGAATATTAGATGATTTACTTGTGAAAGTGGCCCCTTCTAACTAAAATACCAGCATTTTTTTTCTTATTATTTAATTACTATTTATATAGAAATTAGTTATATCCATATAGTTATAAAACAGCTCAGAAGTCAGATCTTTAGCATACTACCTGCTAATTAATAATTTCCTATTGCACATTTTGAACCCAAACTCTACATCTTTTTTTTTTAGCACCTTCTTTATAGTAGTTACCCATGGGAATAATTTTGATTTTGTTGCATATCTTTTAATCATCATGGCATCACTGACATACCATTCTTAGGGACATATATAAAATTGTGAATATATTTGTGTAATTTTCTTCTTAATAATAAAAATCATATTAAATTGACACTTGTATAAATATTTCTGTCTCTCAGATTCTTTGAGAGTTAATGTGTACATATGTAATCAAGTATAGATGAACAAATATATGTCTTTATACGCTGCCTCTGTTCATCAATTGCTGCAATTATTAGATGTAATGTTTTGATATTTGTAACAGCTGCAAAATAATTTATAATCTTATAAATTTTGCCTCCTGGCAAATTTTATTTCTAAACTGATGCATTTTTGTAAGTTTCTTTTATAGCACAAATACACAATCACTATAAAACTGAAGAACATAGTTTTGTACCCAGCTGTTTCTACTTGTAAGGAAGACAGTTAAAACCTTCAAAAATCATTTCAAATGTTATGCCTTACAATTTCTAAAGATCTTTCAACAACTTCACATTACCACTCCCAAAACAAGGCTTCATCTTCAGAATTAGAAAATACTTCAGCTCTAGCTTAAGTAGGATTCATATTGGAATACTGCTCGCATATATTATTGGATAGTTCTGCTTGTATACACACATACATTAGTCATTAGCTTGCAAGCATACTGTTTTTTTTTTTGTTTTTTTTAATATTTTTCCCTTTCTACCTTTGTTGTTAAATTCTACCATTTTCTTTTTCAAATCCATTGCAAGCATTTTGTTGTAGTTATAGGCATGAAATCTTTTGGTGTAAAGTGACAAACCCACACAGTTTCTGTCTACCAAATTTTATTCAAATGGTTTTGGTTGACCCAATATAGGAGCAAGCAGAATTGAACTCAGAACCACTGGTTTGCAAAATAAACTTCTTAATCATATCACTGTGCCTGTACTCTATGTCTGGAGAAGAGTAACAGGTGGTATTCCTTTCTCTGTCTTGATGTTAAGATATACCATAAACATTTCATAAGAAATACAAGAAATGTGCCTATTTATAAATTAAAAAGAAGAACTAGATGACAGGACCAAGGTATGTGGTGCATTGCTGTTTTCAAGAAGACCTGCTCACTACAACAGAGTTAAGGTCCTAAAACCAATGTGCTATGTAAAAAGCACTGGTGTGAGTGCTGGTGCCACATAAAATGCACTGGTGCTGGTGCTGCATAAAAGCACCCAGTACACTCTGTAAAGTGATTGATGTTAGGAAGGGCATCCAACCATAGAAACCAAACCAAAACAGACTATGGAACCTGATGCAACTCCTGGCCTTGTCAGTTCCTGTCAAACTGTCCAACCATTGCCAGTATGGAAAACAAACGTTAAATGATGATGATGATGATGAACTAATAGGAGATTGGTTGCTTCTCATTCAGAAAAGTACAGTCATGGTTATGTGGTAAGAAGCTTGCTTCCCAACCACATGATCCCAGGTTCAATCTCACTGCGTGGTACCTTGGGCAAATGTCTTCTACTATAGCCTTAGGCCTTATGAGTGGCTTTGGTAGATGGAAACTGTTTGTCCCCCCCCACCCACCCATTCCACTGCTTGACAACCAGCATTGGTGTGTTTATGTCCCTGTAACTTAGCAGTTCAGCCTAAGGGACCAATAGAACAAGTACTAGGCTTAAATAAATCCTAGGGTCGATTTGTTCGACTAAAACCCTTCACGGTGGTACTCTAGCATGGCCACAGTCAATTAACAGAAACAAGATAAAGGATCCTTGATGATGTTATGTAAAGAGAATGCTGTGATAGACTGTTAACTAAAGTTTAATAACTATCTGCAGAGGTATTGGAAATATTCTAAAGAGTGCGTATAGTGGTGTTTAGTGTTTAGATTATGCCGTGCCCCCCACTTTTTTTTTCTCTTAAAGATTAGGGAGTAGTAGTAGTAGAGCTTGGAAGTTGTATATACATAACTAAATATATATATATTGTTGGAGAGAGCTATTGATTTGTTAATTTGAGAATATACCATTGTAGAATCAATGACGCTATATGTATAGGAGAATAGTATGTCTACAAGTTACTTTAATAAGATTTCTGTAGATTAGGCTTTGTTGGTGGGAGTATTTGAAGATTGCTTGGGGGCCTTAGATGCTTAGTCTAACATGTTCAGTACCACATTCTGTGGATTGAGATTGTCTTTTGTTTAATCTTCTGGTTGATTTCTACTATTAAAGAGACTATTCATCGTATGATTAGATGTATAAGTTTGAAAAGTGTTTCTTGATTGCTTGTTAGACAATGTTACTATAGAGTATTGATATGCTATGGCTGTTGTTCAAAATAGCTCTACAGAGTGGTGGTTCATTTTGTGTTGTTTTAATATAAATGAAGACCGTTTCCTGAATTTTTTAATATTTCATATTTTGTCTATTTCTTTGTTTAGTTGCTTGATGTTTGCTTTATTTTTATAGTATGTAACCCTGCTTTGTTTTAAGAGACAATTTAGTTTATATTGTTGGGATTGTTACAATGTCTCTGTAATTGTTTTATTTAATATCAAGGTTGGTAATTGTAGAATTCATAACAACTAATTTACTTTCAGTCTATTGGTCTCAAGGTTGGGCATGGATGAAGTCTTGTAATTAGTGAACAGGCTTTTTCTTTCATGCATTAATCTGTTAAGATGATGAGTGATATATAGTCTAAAGCTATTTCAGGAATTGTTTTCCACACAAAGAATAAGTTTGTTGCCCAAGAACTAATATCATAGTGAAGAGTATAGCATAGAGTTTAGCTGGGGTACTATTGTACCCCAAGCAGACACATAGAATATGGGTAATCAGTTGAACAACCAAATACAATCTACAGCAGTAATATTTCATATACTTTATGCTTCTGCTTAGTTGAAGGCAGTGGTTTATAGTTTGAGGATAATGTAGAAGTCTAGGTGTATTATTGTTATTGTTGTTTTTTATTCTTTTGGGGTTTTTTTTGGTGGGGAGGTCCAGTTATGCTGTAAGTTTTGGTTATGGCCACAGCACAGTTGCCAAACAAATGGACAAAGTTGAAATGCAAAAGAAAATGCAGCTGTATTTTTGTTCAATCTAGCAAGGTGCTATTTTTGGCAATGTGAGTGGTAGTGTTCCTACAATGTTATAGTATTCTGGGATGTTGTATCTAAATGTTTGAGGAGGTCTTAAATATGAATGTGGACTTTGTACACCTTAAGATTATGTAAAGTGTACTATTGTATGTTCTTTGTAATTTAGGGTGTTGAAGAAAGATTGCAAGTCTGGGCATGACTTGCCTATGATCCATGATCAGTCTTATATATCTGTTGTTTTTACGTTTCAGGGAATAAGGGACAACTAAAAGTATGGATTAGAATGTAGAATTGGCAAAAGAGTTTATTATCGTGGGGTTCTGGGAGATAAGACTCAGTAGGGGTAATAATGGAAATAAAAGAGATGTATCAGATGGACTTAGGTGTTGTTGAGATATGCAGCTTGCAAGCTCAGAAGAACAAAAGAAAGGAGCAAATGATAGACAAAAAATATAGTTTGTAGTTTCTATTGGCTAGTGCTTTTAGTTATGGCGATAAGTAATTTTTCGCTGATCAGTCTGATTGCCCATTTAGATGTGGGCCAGGATATTAGTAGGACTCACTTCAGTTCTGTAGATGGTCAGCAGCTGGGTAGGATGGCAGTATTTTTTGCCTCAAATGAGGAATCTTAGTCTTTATAATGCAGATTTAGCAATGTGAACTTGTCTTGAGAGACCATCAAATAATGCTACTTTCGTTTGTAATTCAATGACTAAAGAGGTTGAAGTACAAGATTATTTCCTTGTTAGATGTAGTAATTTTGTCTTCTTGTTGTGAAAAGAGACTAAGTTGCTGTGTACCTATCGAAGGATTTAAAACTTTTTTTGGCATGAGGTGTCTCTGTTGTGTGTATGTGTGTGTGCATAACACCTGTCTCTTTTAAAGAGAAGAGAAAAATGGTATCATCTTTTGTTTCCTAATGTTGAACTAATATAGTGCTTAGTGTGTCATTTTACTGTTTTCACTGCATCTCTTGCATTATTATTATTATTATTGTCATTATGTCCAGTTTTCAGGTTTTGTTTAATTTATGTAATTGTATTTTTGGTCTGTTTAGTTAAGGTTGATGGAGTGTGTGTGTATGTTTGAAAAATATATGCTTGTGTGATGATGATGATGAGTTTAGATCAGTTTACTAGTGTAGCAATGTGAAGTCAATGTATCAATATAGAGTACAGATAAATAAACTTGGTCAGTATATGGTCTTTAACAAGTCCTGAATGAAAACTAAGAAACCAAGGAATCTTAGCAATACACTCTAGCAAAATCATCTTACATACAACATGACAAGTATGAATATGTTAGAATATTTGAATTAAGCAAGAAACTTGTGACATTCAAGATTCATAACAATAACTATTAACTAATTTTTGGTTACAAATGACTAAGGAATATAGATTCTTTAATGCTCAAAATACCAACATTAGTATCAAAAGCCCAGAGAGAAACTATTGTAAGTTTTACATTCTGGCAAAGAACTCTATGAGCTGTAAAATTTTTGTTGTTATTTCTCATTGATTGGTTTTTCATATCCTGCTTGTGTAGATAACTTCTCAGAGCTGGTCCTGAGTAAATTAACTTGTATGTTCAGTTTTTCTCAAGTAGCAGTTATAAATACTTAGGTAACATATTCACTTAGTGTAGATCCTGATGTAACAGGTATTCTGGAATGTCTCCTATTCTTTTGTTCTGAATCTTCCATTCTTCTCTCCAGCTAAAATAGAAGAGTTATTTGTAATGGATAACAATATATAACATAGATAACCTTAAACTGTGCTAGTCAATATTTCATGCATTTAACCGGAAAATTTTGTCAAAATCCAAAAGAATACCTACTTTGAAAGAGGAGCCATGAACAGTTACAATCAAATTATAATACTAATAATAAAAAATTCCTTACATTTTACCTCATCAAAATCCTGAACTGGACTTAATTTTAAACTTAAATTTATTGTGTCTGATATCCAAAATCTCCCAACATCTCTGGAGAGATGTTGGGGAGATTTTCCACATACACAGATATGACATTGTTATTGCTACACTGCATAAATTATACGCCATTTCTGCTAATCATAACAAATGCACTTTAGCCTGAACATTATTTCCCTGTACCCTCTCTACCAGCTCAGTTATGTCGACAATGTTATTTATGATTCCATTTTAAGTGGCTGGATTGACATTGTATTTGAGATTATCAGGCTCAAGTATTGGTTTCTGTCCTACAACCCACTTCTCCAGCACTGAGTAAAGTATTTTCTTTTACCAGATGATTTGGTAACACCTTTTATCTCTTCAGTTCAAAACATGTTTGGTAGAGTTTAATTTTAGAATTTAACATGTATAATTTATAATTTCTCTAAAGTTCTAGTTAGCTTGTCACCAAGTGATCCCTATCATATTTTGAAACTTAATTTACAAGGAAATGCTTAGTGCTTTGTTTTAGTACAAAGCAATTTTTACCACTTAGTCTTGTAACTCTTCACTGATATAAATTTGTTAATTACTAATAATGTTAATTGTTTCTATAGGGTAAAAAGAAGCATTTGATTAATGGTTGCTTTTATTCTGTTGAATCTAAGTCAGTCCAGTGATGAATGATTCATTCCTACAATTTAGTTGTGTTGGCAGAATCTAAGAAATGGTATCCAGCAGCTCCAATAGATGACTATCCTGGTTGACTACAATTATATAATGAACACAATGACTATGCTAAACTATTGATCATATTGGTGATGAGTTCAAACCCAAATTATTGCTAATTTGCTTATACATTACTATTCTACCTTGCCTGATTGATAAATTGATAACATATGTTGCATTCCAACTTAATCAAAGATCATCCAACTGTAAAAAATAATTGCTACAACAAAAACCATTCTACAATTTGCGCATGAAAAACAGGCATAATTCCTTTAATTGCTTTAACAGACTTTCACAATCAACAAATTTAGTATTTAATTCTGGTTTTAGTTACATTAAGCAGATGAGTCAAATCTCCCATGATAATATACTAGTTTATTGCTGATATTTCTTCTTACAGGTAGAAATATCAGTCAGTACTGCAAATCAATAAATCCCGTTGTTAATTTTACAGTGAGGTTGCTACTTGCATAAATAAGTTATACAGCTCTGCATTACTTAATTCCAACTAGATAGACTCAGTGATTGCAAGTTGTGTATCTTGTCCTCAAACCCAGTGCAGTGATGTTATATGAACTACTAACCACAGGAGTTATTGTCCATTATTGGTACATTTGAAAATGGATGTAAAATTGCATCTGTGACTGCTACAAAAGTACATAAATGTTTATTTCACAGTGTACCTGGCTTAGTGATAAGGGGTTCCAACTACCCAAATCTCAGCAATATAAACATGAGAAATTCATATACAATAATATACATTTATTAGCAATAATAACTAAACCATGTAAATAAACAGATAGAAAAATAAACCAGTGAGAAGAAAAACAAATACACACGTCTCATAACACCTCAGCATATTTCCTTTCTACCACCAATTTTTAATTTTTTTTGTTTGTTTGTCTTGCTTTATACCTTCATCAGCAAAGGCATGCATTCACAGTTCTAGATTGTCAAAACCACATACCTTAAACCAGCTAAAGAATAAATAGTCAGACAGTTACTTGTTACACTCACTCAGAAAATGTAAAGTTCAGTTCCCAACCACATAGTTTCAGGTTCCGTCCCACTACACAGTATTTTGGGTATGTTTATTTTGTACTGTACCTCTGGACCAACCAAAGCTTTGAATGAGATTGGTTGATGAAAATTGAAAACATGTGAATGTGTATGTGTGTGTGTGCACATGCATATGTCTGTATGTTTGTTTGCAATTGCATTTATATGAAAGTCATGACATTCAAGTGTTGTTGCTGTTAGTATTTCTGTCAATAAATCATTGATTTGCTTTGTATCTTCAAAGTGGTATGAAATAAAAGATTTCTTACTTAAAAAAACTAAGAGTTAGCATCAGGTAGGACATCTAGCCATAAAACAATAACTAATACTAATATTTACCTAGCTCACACTAGCTTTGAAAAATGGATCTTGATATATAAAATATGCTTGTACTTGAATTTTTCCCTTTCTTATTAGTTGATATTGACTATTTATATGTTAATCACATATTGTTAGCAAATGCAAAAGATCTGCAGTAAATAAAGTAAAATTAGTTATGTCTACTCTCTCCCTTTCTCTCGTGTGTGTGTACAAGAGAAGAGAAGGAGAGCAAGTGAGAGAGAGAGAGAAAGGAAAAGATAGTAGAAATTGTTTCATCACCTGCATGATTCAAACACTTAGTGAATTCAATCTCCAGGCATCCTCTTATCTGTGTGAAGAGAATAGCATTATAAGAAATAGCACCAGGTTCATCAGCAAGGAAATCCAAATGTTCTCAGATATTTGGATTTCTTTGCTGTAAATTCTAAAACTGTGCTAACCACTACACCAAAGTGACAACCCAACATTGATTGACCAAATTAAGAGTCTTAACCTAAGTAGCTAAGATCACATATATCTTTCAATTTTGGTGGATTTGGTATGGAGGAAAGTGTTGTGTCCCTGACCATAACAGACCCTTTGAGATCTATGAGATCAATGTGTTTAACATTCCACATGAACAGTTACAACTCTGTTGAGAAAATCTGCGCAGGGAGCTTAAGAAGGTTGATGTTCTATTGGAAGGATTGTGATGGTTGGTATGGAATTGAGAAGTTGGAGATCTATATACTTGGGTGTATGATTCATGGAGACATATGATATTACTCAAATGTTTTGTGATTCAGCTAAATGGTGTGTACACCAGCAAAACCATATTGTACAAAAATTACCATAGAATGCAATAAAGGCCAATCCATAAATTTGTAATCATTAGTCATAAACATTACAGATGGATGAAACTCTTGTCTTTTTAATATACCTGATAATTATTGTGACTGGAAAACAACACTTGTTAATATAAAAACATTTAGATATAAACAGTAATATTTGAAAGTAGTTTTAGCATGCTTAACCAATGATACAAAACTGATGGTAATATTTTTACAAAAATCTAAGCAAAAAGAAAATGTTCCCAAGTGGAGTTACTATTCAAAGTGATAGATGAACAAAACATTATCACATATTTGGCTGGCTAAAAGGACCAGGGTCTCTTCTTTAGTCAAAATCATTACTTACATGATACCAATTCCATTTACAATTGTGTGAATCTGTAAAGATGAAATTTCAGGAAAATGAAACCATGTAGATAATGATTCTTGAAGGTTGTACATCATTTCTATACTTTTACATTGTGGAATTTCTAGTGCAATGGTTGGAACAGAAGCAGAACTGCTGTAGAAGTAACTTTTAAGACAACAGAACAAGCACATACCTAACCCACATAACAGATGGGAATTATTATAAAACTGATGTTCACTTTTGATGTTGATGATGATAACAACAACATTATTATATGTTCAAGAATGGCAGTGATGACAGAAGTTTTAAGCTTTGGTAACAATGATTAACTATAGATTGTCCCAAATAATTCCATGGATTCATGAAACCATCTCTGAGTGATGCAAATGTATTTTAAAATTCATTCATAAACAATTCTTAAATGTTTATCTCATTCTTGCATGGTGTCATAAATTTAAATATACATGCCTTACACACGTGTGAACACATGCACAGTTCTATATCTGTTGTCTGTCAGTTTAATACTTATTAGAGCTGCATCTATTGTCAATCAATCAGAAGTGGCAAGTTAAAAGTACTGCTAATTCTGTTCTAGGCATTGATCTCAGAAACACATTGTTGTAGTAGCTAAGTTTCCAGAACAATATTGGCAATGATTGGAATTATTTCAGCTAAATGTGTTTAAACATAACCATAAGTAAAGTTGTTAACAGTATTCATGAGAAGCAATATGAGATCTATGTACAGGTCAATGGCTGAAGTCAAAATATAAACATAAAGGTGCTAACTCTAATAATTCATATAGTAATTTTTTTTTTTTACAACAGATATTTATTTATTCTTTGTTTACACTGATAACCTTCTTGCAATTACTTCAAACCACGCCTACTCCTATTCATTTTATTCATTTTATCTAACACCTTTCACTCCTCTTCATCCTTCTATACACAGGTGTAGAAATTAGAGTGCAAGAGTTATCTACACTGCATATGGGTTACATGCAGCATAGATAACTTTCATCACACATACATTATTCTTATGAATATTCTGCAATTTTAGATTCATTTACCAGAAGTCACAACACATTGCTCTACTCATGTATCTGCAACAGTACAACTGCCATTCATATCTATTCAAAAATACATCCAAATGAAAGTGAGAAGTCTTCACTCAACAAGCTACAACCTTTGTATCCACTCTCACTTTTAGTTTCTTCTGAACTATCCTAAACAATATACTGTCCTAAGCCTACTTAACATACTTGCACTTCATTCTTTTATCATTCTCCTCATAAAAATTAGATAATTCTTCTTCTTCAAATCTGCTGTCTTTGATGCTTGCTTCCCTATCAATATCCCCTAGTTGAATTCCATATATATCAGCCTCACGAATCTTGGCAATCATTTATATGAACACTGCTACCCATCTGAATAACAAAAAAATTATGTAATAGTTTATCTCTTTGTTTCTTACACTAAATAATTTGTATCATTTTTACAGGTGATTTGCTTCCCTCTGATGGTGTCCTTATTCAGTGCAATGATTTAAAAATAGATGAAAGTTCGTTGACTGGTGAATCTGACCATGTGAAAAAGAGTGTAGAGTGTGATCCTATTCTCTTATCTGGTGAGTTTCCTTTTTATAAACCATTTTCTAATTTCATTACATCAGTCTCCATTATGATGGGTTCTGAAATTTAAAATGAAATGATTTCTTTCTAATGGTATTATGTATGATGTTTTTCACTCAACTACATAATGTAAGTTATTTTTTAACTGCACCGAGCTTCAGTATTCTGCAGTTTTTATCACTAAAAATTTATATCATGCCATAAAAAATAGGAGTCCTCCTTTATCTGGTTAATTCTTATCAAAGGTTTTTATCTATATCTTAGCATTTTATAAGGTGAAACATTTTTTTGCTTTCAAGGTTCAGACAATTTCTGATATTGCCTTAATTATTCTTAAAATTACTTTGTAGTAAATCTGTAATACTGCATGGTTTTATATTTTGACAATATGCAAACATAATTATTTGTAATCTGTAACTACAAGTTCACTTTCATTTATATATATATATTTAGTGATATCTATGAGAATTCCATGCTTTAATTTAAAAGTGCAGCTAGAGTTTAACTATCTAAATATTTTGTTTAAAAAAGAAATATAGTTCAGCCATTAACCCTTTTGTTACCATATTTCTGTCAACATGTGCCGTCTTTGTTTCAATTAATTTTTAAAATAATGAAGTATTTAGTAAAATAACTTTCTCGTTATTAAGCTTGGATCTGGAACAAATTAGCATAAAATTTTTATAGAAAATTATAATTTAGACGACTTTAAAATAGTAAGTTTATGTCATGGATTGAAACAAGTCATCAAGTAAAAGAGGAGAAAAATCAGAATATGTTATGCAATGTTATTACCTGTTTGGACTAATAAACAAGCCACAAGCATATCTGAACTGGTAATAACATTGCATTTATACATATCACTGCTTAGCGATCCTACTTCATAGAATATATTATGTTATATTAATGAAAATTTTGGGGTTTTTTTTTCCTTCACTAGGAACTCATGTAATGGAAGGAAGTGGTAAAATGCTAATTACGGCTGTGGGCATTAACTCTCAAACTGGCATCATTTTTGCTCTGCTTGGTGCATCTAATCAAGATGACAAAGAAACAAAGAAAAAGAAGAAAGGTGAAGAAGGAGGTAACTTTATATTTTTATTATGTAACACAAAATAGCTTGCTTTTTTGAAGAAAAAAAATTACAATTCATAGATTCTATTGCTTTTTGTATGCTCCAAAAAGTACTTTGTTCCTGATATCTTAATATTTTTCAGGAAATACATCAGTCAAATTATCTTTCTTTGTCAAAACTTTAAAACCATTATATGGATGGATTGTGTATATATTGAAATTTGTAGTAAGTCTTCAGTAAAAAAAATTGAGACACTAAGTTATTGTAATTGTGCAAAATACATAATTAGTGCTAATGGATAAAAGTTCATTCTTATCCTTTCCTTCCGGTTTGTTTTTATGGCTGTAGTGGATCTCCATCATTCAACCATAAGGCTTTAGTTGTTCAGTCAACTGAATTGCTTGCTCCTGAATTAATGTGTAAAAGATTGGGCATCCCATAGACATAGGTACTCTCAACCCTTTAGCATTTAAACTGGCTATATCTGTCCAAAATATTCTACCTGTTTTATGTTGAAACCAGCTAGATCTCATACTTATTCTTCAATGTTGTTCTAAAATTAAACAGTCACATGCACATAAAAAGCACTAAGTCCACTCTGCTGAGTGGTTGGTGTTAGGAAGGACATCCAGCTGTAAAAATCCTGCCAAAACAATCACAGAAGTCCAGTGCAGGCTTCAGCCTGGCTAGCTCTTGTGGTACCATCCCACCCATGCTAGCATGGAACACAGACGTTAAATGATGATGATAATGATCACTGGAATCTCCAAGCTACACAAAAGTGTATTATTAATTCAAAACAATGGGAATAAATATGAACATAATTTACAGTAGGTTAAACATAATTTACAAGCGGAATAATTGTGAAAAGGCTATTCTTTTAAAATTTTAAATCAGTTAATATCACCAAATTTTCCTCTGTTCAGAGGACTTACTTTTTAGAAGTAAGCAGTGAGATACAATTGCTGTATGTTAACATTGATCTCCTAACCACAATCTTGAGTGTCATCCGTCAACCATTATATTGTGCTTTGAGCCAACAAATGTAATCCTGCTTGTAACAGTTTGCATGATTGATAAAGAGGTCTACTCCTATTTATTGGACTGGATTACTGGCATTAGATAACTCATCTTGTTGTAAGGACTTCAAAAATATCCAAATTCAAAGAAAAAAAGATCCTTACAAAATAAGCTTAAAATACATATACATAGATATAAACATTGAAAACCTACCAAAATTATTAAGATGCATAGCAGTAACTTAGTTACATTTGGAAGATGCTTATAAATAGGGATGTACATTTAGTAAATTTGATATTAATGATAGCAACAATAACAAAAGGTTCAGATAATATTATACAAAGTACCAGCTTGAGAGAAGATCATGAATTAGTAGTGATGAGGAAGTCTCTATACAGATTTCTCATTTCCATCATCATAAAAAGGCAAGCGTTTACATATACATCCTGATTTCTTGGTCAAACTACTGCCACATTCACTGACCATATTTAATGCTTCATGACATTTCGAAAGAGAATACAAGACTGGAACTTAGCCTGGAAAGGAAAGAAATAAAGGAAGTCAAAAGCTAAGACTGTTTGACCAGGTGAATTTTTGTTGCTGAATTTGGACACTATTGTGAACTTATAATAAAATTTTAGTTTCTTTTTGACCTAATTGAAATATTCAAGATGTTCAAATATTGAAAGTTTACATAAATTTCAAGAAAATACATACTCCATTCTAAACAAGCAAAAAAGTAGGGATTTTTTTTTATCTACTATATTCAAAACAACTGTATGTTAATTTATATGAGTGTGTGTGTGTGTATATATGTATATATATATATATATATGTGTGTGTGTGTGTGTATTTATATAAAATATTGTTAGCATAAAATATATTAAACTGACAACATTGTTGTATGTGGATATGTCTATGTACATTGATCATATTTGCCAGTTAATTAGCTTCATAAATACTTGTCATTGATAACTTATCAGATTTCTCTATTTCAGCAGGAACTTCTAATTTCAATTGTTTCTTTCAATTTAGGTGTATTGAATTGTGTCATCTGCAGCTATTCATAGAACACACTTCTAAAGAGTCTTCTTTTTCAGGTCCAATTTACAGCACTGCTTCTCTCTCAAATTTTTCTAAATTTGATGATTTTTGTAAGCACACGCTCAGAGATTGATTTAAAATTCTAGTTGTCTCACTTTAAAGAAAAAATGCTGTCAAGTCTGATTCCATCTCACTCCCACTTTAAAGCTAATTATATAGAAGCTTCTGGCAAAGCATTAATATTAGAGCACCACAATCTTTAAAATTCAGCATCCATAGTAAATATCCAGAAATATGCAGTGAAACAGTTGAGGCATGTTTATTCAGATGATCTGGGTGTATAATTCGGAATAAAAATTCAAAGAAGGATGTGGATTCCAAAAGTCCATAGAGAGTTAAGGTGTTAAGAAAGAAATGTGAAGAATTTTAAGAAAAGGAAGACATCTGGAAGAATGGTATTAAATATTGGGCTGAAATACTGATGAAAGGTTGTTATAGAAGGCAATCAAAGAGAAGGCAAAGATGATATTGGATTGAACTAGAATCAGTTAACCTTAAATTATATGTTCCTGTCACTTGAATGTTACTTTGAAACTATCATTTTCATGGGAGGTGGGGGGAAATCCTCACCTCCTCCACTTCTCTCTGTATTCAAATGCTAGGTTTTCTACATATAATGGGGAATTTCCTAAGGTTATATCAGCTGTAATAAAATATATTGACTGTTATATTTTTACAACAGTGGTTGATGTAAACTTTTCTTAGTGAAAATTACCAAAACTTGCTTTTAGTTTTAAAATATGAGTTTCAAAATTAATTCCAAAATATCACTGAGAGCATGTTGACCCTTTTAGGGGTTCCAAATAAAATAGTTTTCTTTCATTTTTTTCTCTACTTCATAAATCTTTACTAATTTTCATATTAAAATTAAGGTATTAATTTATTAACATATGAAAATATATAATTAAGATAAATAAATTGTATATTGCTGCATGTTTTGGTATCTTTTCTGTTAATTGCTTTAATGAATATTAAATATGAATGTCCCATACTCTTACCTTTATGCTACATTTAGTCAAAAGCTAAATGAACAGCTGACAAAAAAAAGAATTTTTATCTAAGAAACAAATTTCTTTGAACTCAGTTAAACATCTAAAAAAGAATTAAGCACTATTGATTAGCTGTTTAATCTTTTTTTATTGTTTTGTTTTTTTATATATAAGACCAAAGGTGAAATGAAATAGGTTTCAGAATAAACAGGTTTAGAGCCAATCAAATCAATTGTATTCTTCTACTGACTTAGGAATAGTCGAACTTACAATTTAAGAATTAGTTAAAGATGTTTCTATTTAAATGATGAGGAAATAATTTTTTTCTCCACTCCCAGATGCATAAATGAATTATTTTTCAGTTTCCTTTTTATTAGTTTTTTTTTTATAATTTCATATTTTATTTCAAATGTATTGTGCATGTTATTCTTTTGAGCTTGTCTTCATGCAGGTGAATTTTATTGCAAATTCTTTTTTTTTTATTGACAAGCATGCTTAGCATCCTAAAACAACTCTAAGCATCTCAATTGGTCTGCACTGTGATTTAAAATTAGCTCTTAAAATATAGAAGTATTGATTAGTTTGCCTAATATAAAATCTTTAGAATGTTGCCATTTAAGTACCTGCTAAGAAATATACAGATTTTAAAAGAAAAAAAAAAGATAATGTAATTGGGAAAGTTTGATCCGGCAGTTTTATGCTGACTTTAATGCCAGTTTACCATTTAGGTTTTTTTGTTTTTTTTAAATCTGAAATCTAAATGTTTGGTATTATTTGTTACCAAATACATACATCAGCCAAAATATATTAACCTGGCTACTAAACTCTGCAGGTTTTTCTGCACAAAATTGGTATTTTTATTTTCAAAATCAATAGGATAGTATTGTTATTTATAGATTCATAGTATAAAGTATTCTCATCATTGATATAAATGATTATATAATCCAAACATGTAATATTTCATACATCTGAGTTGTTTCCAAAACAGTCAAAATGTTGAGTAACTTTACATGCAATTGATGGGTAACCTACCTAAGGTCATTCAATCATCTAGAAATAATAAGCTAAATCTTCCCCCCAGATCATACTTGCTTTGCTATACCATCTTAAGAAGAAAAAAAAAGGCCTGTCCTTAGTTCCTTGCACATAGAAAAAATATAGGATGGTCATGACTGGAATGCCTTTTGATCATAAACCTTTTTGATCAAGGCTTAGAGCTAAACAAAAATAACTGTATATTCATAGGTTATAGTGCCTAATTTGCAATTATAGTCTTTTTATTTCTATGAAATGAATATATTATGCACATCTACATACCATACAGTCATACAGAAATTTTTTTTTAATATTCTTCCATGTGTGTTAATACTTAATTTTTAGTTCATAAATTTACAGTGATGGCAATTATTTTTCTACCTAAACATTATTCTTTGACAAACTCCTTAACTTACTGGCTGCAATCATGTCATTATTATAGCAACTGTAAATCCTTAAAAACTAACCAATCGGTTTATAAGTTGTATTTGATAGTTAAGCAAGAGAACATTTCAATTAATGGCTTGTATTTATACAAATTTTAATTAAAATGCTTCCTTATCATCATTTTAATGTCTGCTTTTTCATGCTTGCATGGGTTGGACAGAGTATATTGAAGCAGATTTTCTACAATCAGATGCCCTTCCTGTTGCCAACCCTCACTTGCTTCCAAGCAAGGTGTCTTTCTCCATGGTCAGACATGATTTCATAGATTATTGGAAATGAATGACACAGCTTGTGTGACATTGAAATTCATTTACAACTATCACATAATGTCATGACAAGGAGATGCAAACATACATACACACACATACACACATGCATATGTATGTATATAGACTACAAACCTGTTTCAGTTCTGCCAAATCCTCTAGCAAGGCTTTGGTTAGCTTGGGACTACAGTAGAAGACACTTGGTCAAGCTATACAGTGGGACTGAACCCAAAACCATATGGCTGGGAAGCAAACTTCTTAATCAAACAGACACGTCTGTGTATGTATGTATGTATGTGTGTGTGTGTGTGTGCGTGTATGGATAGTTACAAATTGCTCAGATTGTAGTTGACACTTAAATTAATAGGTTACACTATCTCTAAAGTAGATAAATTCTAATGAAGAAAGTATTAAAACTTTTATATGGTCATAATTGATTTACAATGTACCTGTTTCCTACATGTTAGAAATAAAGAGAAAGATAGTCACATTTCCAGTATAACAAAAAAAGAGAATTAATCATTTTAAGGTCATCAAGATCAATTAAAATTATATTTCTCTTTATAATCGATCAGCAATCAACATATCAAATCGTTTGCCATTGACAAACATAAACGCTTCAATGCATTCAATTTTCAAAATTTAACAGTTTATTTCTTCTTTCTTTCTTTTTTTTTCCTACTATTTAACATAAAATATTTCTGCTAGAGACAATTAGTGTATCTTATCCAGTGCTCCCCTTCCCCCCTCTCCACCTCCAAACTTTGCATGTGTATATGTTACCCACCTCATGTATTTAACATTGTTTTCATAATAGGTGTTCTGCCAAGTTTTGCTACTGCAGCCAGACCTTGGTATATAAGTGTTTGTTACTTGCTAGTGTTTACATTTAATCTTATGGTTTGCTAGGAATCATTTCGGCAGTTTCTTGTTTGGATTAACTCTAGAAATAGACAATAACCAATAATTGTTGTTGTTATCATCATTATTATTATTATTATTATTATTATTATTATTATTATTATTATTATTAATCTGTTCAATGATCTAAATGAACTTCTACATGTTAACTTCACTGTATTGTTGGACACTGATCTGAATTCATATTTTCTATGAACATCTTTAATATATTATGAAATGTATGCTACAAATATTTTGTATTTAATTCAGAAGTCTTTGCACACTATATCCTGACTTTTACACCATTTTAGAGAAATTTTAGAGAAATTGTTTGGTTATTCCAATATGGAGTGTAAGCAACATTTTATACAGTCCATTAGTCTAAAATTACAACTCTTTTTATACAAATAGTTTTTTTTGTTTTTTCTTTTAATTACTCTTTAGATTTTAGCCTACTGTTGTGCAGTAATTAAATTTATAAATAACAGAAATAATTTAATTTAGATGAGTTAATTGTATAATCAATGAATTTAAGTCAATATTTCTGCTTCATGTTTAAGTATGGAAAGTAACACGTGAAGATTGTTACTTCTGTTCCAGTTTTGACTGAAGGTATTTATTGCTTTCTTTAAATGACCAAGCCAAGTAATATAATTTTGTAGGTATGAACAATGTATGCTATGTCAATAAATATAAATGTGGATAATGATAATGATGATTTAAATTTGACATGGATTTTTTTGTCAATTTCAAAAGAAAAATTTTAACATGGAGTGGAACATTAAACCAACAAAGCACTACTCCTTCCTCTCCCAATGCTGTCATTCTTTGTTAGACTGCTAAAGCATTTTCACATCTTCTTTCATGGTTACACAAATTTTTAAATGCCTTATTCATAACACAGTTCTTCTTACGCATTCTATATAGTCAGCTACTCTTGGCTAATATTCTCCTGTCCCTATAGTATACCTCCCATCAACAATCATTTTCATCTAGATACTTGTGTCCAATTTTGAGAGCTGAGCTCCAATTATATTTAGTTTTCCTGAAGACTATTGTTTCTAGACCATTCCAGATTGGAAATAAGGATGAATAGATGAAGCTGGGGCAATTAGTATTTAAATTGAATTATTTCAGCTTGTCAGAGAGAAAAAGCATGCAAGCAGTAATTTACAGAGGAATACTTGTCTAAAGCAGAAAGATTGGACATAGTTTAGATGGAAAGGTTAACATTATTGAATTAAAGAGAGAAAAATGGTACAATATTAAAAAGGTTTGTTTGAGGATTATATAGAGTCTGTGGTGTCACTGATTGATGGAGAACCAGTGAGTGGAATTTCTCAAGGCTTTCAGTTGCTATGTTTTGTTGTTTGGGTGTGAATTCTTTCTACCTATTGCTGATTTCTCTCAAGTTTTGTTGGCTGATTTTATTTCCTACGTAGCTATTGCCAGCTTCTAATGAACTATTCCATGATTTGGTTATACATTAGTTGTAAGGATTGTTTCTCTCATTTGCTTAACATTCTCAAAGGTGTTAGGAATGACACTCAATTAATGTCATAAATCGTCAATGGAACTGTTAGGGGTCCAACTAAATAACTTGAAAGTCAGTTTGATCATGTCAGTAGTAAGATGACATCTATTATGTATAATTGATCAAATAATTTCATGGGTGAAAGCACCTTAACCTTTGAGTTTGACATAATTTTGGAGTGTGGGAGAGATCAAACATGTTCAGAGACTTGGAAAACTGATCAAGACAAATTTAGTAAGAAAATTTGCTGCAAGTACAAGCTGTTCAGAATTGTACTGAAGCTTCACTTGAGCTTTGACAATCTAATTACATGCTTACAGGTGTCGTTGAATTTGGTTATCTGCTCAGTTCAGAAAAAGACTACTTCAGCAGATGCACATTGAGGCATGAGAAAGTGGAAACTAAACACTGTTATGGGAAATCATTGTCAGAAAAAAACTTGATTGACATAAATACAATAATTTTCTTTTTAAGCCTTCAGTTAGCTCTGATCTAAGAGATTCTAACCAGGATCATTCCTTTTTGTTTTCTGAGCATAATATATCTGGAATTATGTCCTTTATATCATTTCTTTTCTAAGACAAAGATTGTGACTTGATAAAGATTTCTTCAACAGACCAAGTGACTCCCTTGGGTTTGATTGAGCAGTGGTTAGATTAATGTGCCACTTTCAGGACAGTGTTTGAGAAAAGAATGTGGGGTTGTTGGTTATTATGGATGTAATCAGTTACAAGAAGTGTAGTTAATGTTGTGGTCAAATTAATGATTAGGACTGTTTTTATAGATAGGGGGAAAATGTCAAGCACGCTAAACCTGGAACCAGTAAACATAATTTCTCCTTAATGATTATTTGTAAATTATAGTAATCTTTCTGCATTTTCTTTCTCACATTAGTTATATAGAATACTTCTATTTGCCTGCCATCATGTTGCTTTATTTTTCTTCTATACATTTGTCATTTGGAACAAACTGCTTGCATAGATTCTCATTGCTTATGGTGTTTAAAATTTTAGATGAGTAACTTATGTTTAATCATTGAGATGTATGATAGGTTTGTCCTTTTACTAGCGACATGATATTAAAATAAAATCTACAAAAGCTCAGTGTATCAGTATAATGTTAACTTGTCTATATTAAAAGCTTGTAAATCTAGAGTTGTTTTAAATACATTATACTATAGACATTATAGTCAAAAACTATTACATCCTTTTCTTTCTTTTGGTTTACATAAATAACATATTTATCTAGCTGTTATAAATAAAAACTGAAATAATTTCTATGTGATGTGTAACTATAACAATAACATCTGTTCTACTGTCATGTCACTTTGTAATTCTCATCTACATTTAAAATTTTCTAAATCATATGTACCATCTAAATATAAGCATAAATTAAAAAGTATTTAAGATATTTTTGTCAGTTGAAGTGTCAGGCCGAGAATAAGTATTCAAAGAATATCTCTTCTAAACTTTCAAACCACTTTCTATAATTTCACTTATCTCCAAAATTTCTTCAGTTATTTTGTAATTTTCTCTCTAATACAGCATTTGGGAGAAATATTTATTATGTGCACGTGCACACACACACACACAAATTTTTGTTATACCTGTACATTTTTTAAACAACTTACAAACAAGTAGTTCTTGCCACACCAACAATTCTTGTCTTATACTCATCTTAACCCCAATCATCTTCTGATGTCATAGCTAAAATTTACTCTTGTAAGAAAATAACTTCCTAGAGAAGTATAGTTTTTTCTTTAGCAAGAATATTGGAACTGTTTCATAAAAAAAAAAAGTCTGAAGTGTTGTAGAAACAGTTTAAAACCTATTTTCCATTTTGCAAAGCAACAGCAAGTAATTTGGTATATTGAATTTTCACCTTTATACACATATTAACAATGGGTTTTAATTAAAAATAGTAAATCAAGTAGTTTGCAATAAAATTACTACACTATAATCCCAAAAGGAATAATTAGTTAAATAAATACTTAATAACTTCTCTTATGTTTCTTAGTTAAGATTATATTATAAAGTTGTTAACCTTTTCCAATTTGGACATATTTGGTAGTTACATTTATTGTGTGTTTGTGTATTTAGTCAGGCTGAAAAATATACTGTGCAAAGCAAATGGTATAAATATAAATGGGAATTTTATGTTTATCAACTGAATTTTTGAAAACTTGTAATTATCAAAATTTTTTATATTTTGTGGCTTTTTCTTTTTTTTTTTTTTTCTTTTACTAAAATGTAGTTGTCCAAAAGGAAGCTGCCGATGTTTAAGTCATGTTCAAACGCTTGTTCTTGGATTTGTGACTTGTGCCAAATTTTTTTGTGTGTCAACTAATTGTGTTTTGCTGCTTTTATCTTTGCTTCCAGGAGCACAGTGTAATCCACCTGGACAAAATGTACCATGTAAGTTTCTCACCCAATTTTGTGCTGCCAACAATTGCTGGTTGCCATTGCCAACTTTTGTGCTCTGATGTGATTGGTCGTATATGTCTGTGCGTGCTTGTTATGTATGATAGCTTCTGTAGCTGCCGCTGCTGTTTTGACTTAACTCTTGCACTGTTTGTTGTTTCACTGTGGTGGTTATATTGCTGTAGTTGTTCAAACTACTTTGGAAATAGGCATTCTTGTTCACTTTTCCTTAACTCTAATTAAAATCTCATCTGATGAATGGAATATCCATTGACAATGGTCATGGTTGACTTGAATACATCAGAGAAAAACTAAACTATCTACTTCGCATTTTTTTTTTCTCGCTTCTGGCTTAGGGTTATGAAATCCAATTATTTAAATAAAAATCTATTTAGAGTGTTATTGTGGCAAGTGTTTATGAAGTTTTTACAAAAAGGTTGCCTCACTCTAAAGCAAATTAGATTTTGGTTGTGGAGTCACTACTCTTTGCAATTCCACACTGATTTCCCCCTAGCCCCCTTTTTTTTAACTTTTTTTTTTTAGTTTGGCTCAAAGTCACCTAAAATAAAATACTTAATACTATTTTAAACATACCACCTGCAGTTATTCCCCAATATCAAATTGTTGATGTTTTACTTTCACATCTTGTATTTCAAGAATGCCTTCTTTTGCTCCAAATTAATGATCTACCTGTAATCCTTTTTACCTTTCTGTATATCTTTTCACATTTCTAACATCTTTAGTTAATTTTCTTTCCTTTTTTTTTTTCTGAAAAAAAAAACATCCTCATCATTTTAAGTATCTCTAAAATAAATAGCTTGATAAGAAATGAAATTAGAATTCAAATAAATTAAGTAAATCGCTAAAACTATATTTGAAAACTAGTTATATATTATCAGTAAATAATGCAAAACAAAAGCAGAAGTTGTGCGTAACTATTTACATAGAATTCTGTTTTGATATTGTTGAATTAATAACAAGAAAACTAATTTTTATAATCTTGTATGTGATTGATTGAAATTAAAACTTAAGACGATACAATCTATTACAGATTTTATGCATGTTTCAATATAAACGTTATTATATATATATATATGCATGTCCATCTATGAAGAATTTTCTAATTTAATGTTTCTTTAAGTATTCGAATTATTTAAGTTTCTTTTGTTGCTACTATTTTAAGATACTCTAAATATCCTCTTTGCTATTTCTGGTACATTAAACATCTTTGCTGCTTCAACACTCATTTTCAATATTACATTTGTCTGCCCTGCTGTTTAGGCTCATAATGGAGTCAGCTATAACTGAACATTCTTAGTGCTTTTTTGTTTTTTCTTCCTTCCCCCTCCCTTCAAATATCCATCACCTATCAAGCTTCTGCTTTAAAAGTTAACACTAAATGCAAGAGCTATGTCCTTAAAGCATCTAGGCTTACGGGTTTAAATATTTTAGTTGCTCTTTTTTTTTTTTTAATTTAAGAATATTGCCCACATAAGACAGAGAATACTAGATTTAAATTTTATTTCTCTTAATTACATTTTTTTTTTCTTTTTGTTAATTTTTATGCCCAAGATTTATTTCTGTATAGAAACAAACCTCAGCTAAATTTTTCTTTGTTTGTTTGTTTTCCAATAAACATCTAAAACATTTAGACACGCAAATTCTTTGTTTTTAAAATATTAAATATGTTTTTTTTAATATATTGCTAAAATATCTAGAAAATTAATAAACCATAAGCAATAAATTTTAAATGTTCTGGTTTTCACAATTTTAAGTAAGGAAATGAAACAACATAAAGTCATCATCTAAAATGTTATATTTTGTTTACATAGTATTAAGAATGCAATTACTCGCTAAGTTTATTCACAGATCTCACTCATACAGACTAAGAAATTCTTAATAGTTGCTCCCTGTTAAAATGCCTTCAGGACTGGGTGCTCTTGTCTAACTGTAGACTCCAAATTCTGTCATACTTGTATCTCTTGGCTTGTAGCTGCTTGCATACTAATGAGTTCTCAATACTTACCTGTGTGGCTGGCAAGGACTTTTTTTATTTAACAACTGCATTTTGCTTTTACTAAAGTTTATTTGAAGAATTTAAAATAATACAATAATATTTGGTGTATTTGTTTTTACATCTTTTTGATCTAATTAAATTGACATTTAACTTCAATTAAACTTCTGGTAAATGCAAATAAATTCCTGGTACATGGGCATCACTTGTACTTTTACTGTTTATTTCACTGTTCTAACTCTTTTGTCTACAGATACCTGTATTCATTTGTTTATTGCTTCAAATGTTATTAATGTTGCTTTCATTCTGTTCACCATTGTTATATTTTTCAGACAAATTTTACAATGTATTTCATGAATGAATTTTTGTTTGTTTGTTTTACAGTACAACTTGTTGTTTGTGCTATATAGAAATCAATTAAATCATTACAAAATGATTTTATATATATTTTTATCATAATATAAACCCTTAAAAATGTATGCCAGTAACTAACAATTTTTTTCTTTCATTCAAATATCATTCTCTAACTTCTACATTTTGTCAGCTGATACAAAACTTAGCTCAGCATAGTAAAAATAGTCAATACTACTCTCCTTTCCTAAATGCCTTCTTTTCTCAAGTTAAAACTTAGTGGATCCTAAATATTCAACTAATGTTTGAAAGATTGACAAACTATTTAGTGGGGTATGGCAAAACATTCAACTCTATTAAACCTGACTAAGTAGGAAGTTATTATTAGTGGAAGGTGTAAGTCCTTAGTGAGCCATATCTACATATCAGTGTCTTTTCTTGTTTAGAGCCACTAACATCCTGAACGCTTTGTCAGTAAGCATGAACATTGCAACCTCCCATTCCCTTTGAAATATCTAAAGCCTCATCTATATCAGAATCAATAGCTTTCATTATTGTTATAACTATTATTTTGAAAAGCACAATGACTAGTTTTTGAATATGTGCATCACAGTACATATTTTGGTGTGTACCATAGAAAATAAGACAGTTTTCAAAAGTTTTACTTTATATAGAGGTTTATATCTATTTTTAAAATCACTGTCATCCTCATTATCATTATTATTGTTATGAAGTTTTGTATGATAACACTGGTCAACATTAATTTCATTGCCAAAGTTATTGGAATAATGTTTATGGTAGGTTTAGGATGCTGATCTGAATATGGTATCAATTTTACCAGATTGGCACTAGTGCTTGACATAACTGAAGACCCCATATTTGAAAATTTATTGACCTTAGCTTTCTGATCCCTTATCATTTTTATGACAGTTGCTGAACTGATTTTTAGGTATTAAATCATCCAATTTATTTCATAGTAAATGATAGAATTAAAAATATTAATTTTAATAAAGCATCAGAACCTATTGACATAAAATGTCAAAACAATACACTAAAAATCATTAAAAAATAAGGAAAATGTTTTATGGCATCTTATACAGTAATAGTCTACAAGACAATATATAGATACACTGGCTAATTAAATATTAAAATATACAAATCAATGCCTTAAAAAACACTGATTTTTTTTTCTTGTGTATATGGTTTAGCTGGACATTCATGCTGAAGGGTCTAGCACTAATCTACCATTATGTGTCTGTCCCATCTGCCTTGATACCTTTCATTTATTACTCTTATATCCTGATGGAACCTCTCCCTTTGTTCCTCACTGAAATCTTCAAGATTCTCTGGAAATATGCCCAAGTGGTTATTTTCAGAAAACTACAGTCTGAAGAAGCAAAAAATATTCATATTCTTCCTTTTAGTTTTTCAATTCTGAAGTCCAGGAATGAGCTGCAAATGTACTTGAAGCAATCATCATCATTGTCCAAACCTTTGGCAAATTGCTTCATCTGTTCAAGTCTGATATAGAAGGGATGAAAAATGATATTTTCTTTGAAGTAATGATTGTCTCCTTTGAAGTTCATGTCACTTTTTGTCAATGATCTTGCTTTGCTCTACAATCTCATAAGCTTGTGAAATAAGGTTATTTCATGTACCCAGTTTACTGTCCAAGCAACCAATTCACCATCTTTAGGTCAAAGCAAACAAACCACTGTTGCTCATGATAGAGTTTCTACAAGACAATTACAACATTTTCATATTCTGTAAACTTAATTGAATGAGTAATTGGTAAAGACACCTAGCTGTTTCTATTGTGTAATAAAACACATTTCCATGTTCTGGTAGAGCTGTCTATGAAAAGCCACCAATCTTGTGGGTGATATTCTGGTAGTCCTATTTGGAGAAAAAGTCTCGGAGATGTTATTATCAAAGACAAAATCTTCATGTTTGCTGAAGTAAGGAAGAAGTGCTTATTATCCCTTTTTGATAAGCTGTTACTTAAATTTCTGATTTTTTTTTTTTTATCCTGGATACTTAGATTCAATGAACTGCTTTGAAAAACTGGTGCTTCGTACCAGATCATTAAGTTTTTTTTTTGTTTGTTTTGGTTTTTTTTTGAGAACTGCTTTGGTGTTATTTACTTCTCTGGTAAGCACCAAGCTCTGCATTTCACATTTCTTCAACCTCTGGCAAAGGAATGTCAGACAGAAGGGTAAACACTTGTATGGGAATTTCATTGCTGTGTGATGCAGGCCACTTCACAGATTCCAAATCAGGATGCTCCTACGCTTCTTGTAGCAATAGAACCCTTTCACAACCACTGTGTTGGTTTTACAGTTCTTCACACACCATAGGCACTCAAAAGTTTTAATTTTTTATTCTTTTTCCATTTGTCCATTGTCAAAAGGACTCTACATAGATTTTTACATACTATTTAGTGAGCCCATGACTTATCTTGCTCTCTAAGCTTTACTCCCAAATAAGAAAGGTATGGTTATTATATTTTTATGCTTTACTGTAAATATATTCAAGCAAAATACGTTTGGATAGTTTAAACAGATTCTTTATGGTGAACTCATATTTACATCTTTACCTCCCAAAAATAATGAAAAATTGATTATTAAATCTGAGAGACAATTTAAAATTAGATTTGAAATAAAAATTAAGATACTAATAATGAAGAGTAAAATATGTAAACAATAACTTTGTTGCATATTTCAGCAAGTATATTTGGTAATGTTCAATGATTCAGTGATATTATCAAATGCAGCATCACTTGTTGGACATCCCAAGTTAGCCAAGTTTTCAAGTGACCAAGGTATTACAATCTGAGACCTAACTTAACTCCTAACCTACATTTTGATCTGATTTAGAAAAATCCTTGTGTAACATTATAATTTGAGAATTCCATTATTTCAAAAACTAGTGCCAATCTGGTAAAACCATCATTTTTGGATTCAACATCCCCAAATTACCATAAATTCATTTGCATAATGTTGGCAATTAAAATTTTTTTTTTCCTTTTGTTGGCCAGAGTAATGTGACTATAAGTATCTCTTTAATATGGTTAACTGTAAAATAAGTCAAATGAAATACCATTTCTTATTGGTGTAGTCAATAAGTTACAAACTGGTATTTACCTCTCTGTTGCCACTCATACTCTCGTATGGTTTGCATGTAAGCATAGCACCTGCTTTCTGCTGCAATTTATTGCAACTATTGCTTGTATCAGACTGCAGTATTTTTCACTTTGTTTTGTTTATGCATTTGTTTTTTGTTGTTTTTATCCAATTTTTCATATTTTAAACTTTTTAAATATTTTCTTTTAATTTTTTTTTCATTGTTGTTGGGAATATGTACTTTGTTTCCCTGAGTTCTTTTTTATCAAGGTCTCATGGGCACAAAACCTTATCATCAGGGTGCTCATCATTTAAAGTGACAGATTTTTGTACATGCTTTGATTTACTTTTATATTGTTTTTGAACTTAATTTTCTATTAGCCATTGTAAGGTTTGATATCATTGCATTGGAAATATTCTGATAATCACAAAAGATCCAAATGATGCAAACCAGTTTAGGATAGTTTTAAGAAATAACCTGTATCATAGTTTAACCTTCATTTCATTCTTAGTAAAAAAAAAACACTTCATAGACACCATTGGTAAAAAATAAACCATTCTGATTTTCACTAAGTTTACAAACTTCTTAGATAATGTCATAAGGTATTTAATAAAAAAAAACATTTGAATTCAGCAATTAAGAATCACTCAGCCATAAGCTATTAAGGATTTAATTTTCCAGTTGATAACACTTTATCCTAAAAGACACTATCTACCCTACAGAGTTCAAAGTAGCTTATTCTCATAAAAATGTTTTTAGAAAAAATGATACAATATACAACAGCTCTATAAATAAAGATTAAACATTATTTTTTTTGCATATAAAACATAGAGATAAATTACCATATTGAAAAATTAATGCAAATGAGCCCTCTACTACACTGCTTAATGAAAATCATGGGTGTCAGAAGACAAATGTTGCACAACTAGGGTCTCTGATTTTTTTATTGCACAAGGACATAAGAACATCATGCAAGTATGAATTATCAGAAGAAGAAAAAAAGAAAATAGTTCCTTTCTTATACATAAAATAAAAACAACTTATCCTAGCCAATATGCCACAAATATTAATATGTAGGGGCCACGTACCTGACAATAGTCATTACAACAGCAAAGGCATAAACAAAGTGCATACACTATCTATCATACTAATGCTGGTCAGTTTGATGGTTGTCAAATGGTTGAAACATTGCTGAAGAGAAGCTCTGGCTAATTAGATACATATTCACAAAACAGAAAGAAGGAAACCAGTCATGGTGTCACTGAAATGTATCTGAAAAGAAAGCTATTGGCCACTATGTAATTACATTAATGCATGTACACACTCTACTGTATGACCAGTGAATCAGTCGTAGACATATTTAAATAGTGTTACCTTATAAGATAATAGTGTGTGTACATATATATATATATATATATATATATATATATATCAATTTTGAAGCATCAATGAAGCTATAGAGTGATGCACACGCATTCAACTATGAGTGCATTGCATCTTCTAGCACAAAATGTTGTAAGCTAATGACATTCATGATGTAATGTTTTATATCCTTGTCATTTTACTTTTTTTTTATTACTGCTCTGTACTTGATTGATGCTTTGTTCTGAAGCATATGTGTATTGAGTTCTAACATCAGAATATTAGTATCACTATGCCTAAATGAAATAATGAAAGATGAATTAATAGATATGTATTTACACACAGAACTTATATACTTGTTTGTGTCTGTATTTGTATGTATATACATGTGTGTGTGTATGTATATATGTGTGTGTGTGTATATATATATATATATACACACACACATGCACACACACACACACACACATGTGAAGCTGGCAGTACATCATTAATAGTTAAAATTGTGTCGAACTTTTCTAATAGATAAACACACACACACACACGCAAGTGTATTCTTATATATGTGGATATATATGTACAACTTCTCAATGTGGTACTTAATCACATGTAATAACCATAAATGCTAGAGATCAATATTTTACATTGCATTTAACTATAAAAATCCACATCTTCAGTGCATTCCATGAAATATGTTGCATATACCATGAAAGAGGCTACAAATGAGAAAGAGAACAAAACACATTTAAAAGAATAACAGAAGGAAAAAGAGAGTATTAGTGACATTTCAAGTATCCATTTCCTACAGCTGTTTCATTAATTGTTATGATATTTTATTAAGAACCATAAGTTACATAGTTATGATATGACTATATAATTGTATAGCTATGTAGGAAATGAATATGTGAAATATTTTCTTCCCTCTACAGTTGTTGGTCCAAATTTTTTTACTTTCTTTATCCATTGTAGCCTATTCTATATTATATACAACTTACTACATGGAAAGGCAATTAAGATGTGAACTTTTATATTTGTGTGTGTGTATACACACATACATAGTCTCACACATAGGGAGAAACCAAACTGCTTGTGAGATGATTCTACCATCATGCACACTGTGGTACATTCATATTGATAAGAAAAATAATGTTACATCTGCAATCTGCGTATGTTCCTGCAGAACAAAAGCTGAACTGAAAACCCACTTGTGAGCCCATGATCATGCAAATTCATTGAAGAGAGGGCTCTCTTCTGGCAAGAAGTAACAATCAGCATGTGTGTGTGTATATATATATATATTTTAGATGTACATGCACACGCGCAAGTTTTGACTCAAAAGAACAAACCCATGTTCCTTTATGCAGATTTTTCAATGCTGGAATTGTAGAATTGCAGATGATGATTAGTGTTACATTCTACAAGAAATAGAACTCTAGGTGACTCTGTGTGTGTGTATACCTACACATACATGCTCATGCATGCACACACTCATGTGCCCTTGACATCAGCAAAACTTTCAGCCATATCTAACATGCAAATCTTCAACCAAAATGGCCCACCAAGGTAATCTGCATTCATCACTTCCAATTATATTGTACCTTTGTGTGTGAATGTCGGAGTTATTTATACCCCAGTCTCAAACAAATTTTGTGTCCCTGGTTTTTCCCCTCCCCCCACTCTCTTCCTTCTATACATCAATGACCTACTTGCCTCCATGTCTAACACTGCTCAATCTTATGTAGATGACACCAGCCTTCATTCCTCCCTAACTTTCCCTGACCATGCATTATCCACATGCAGCCATGACACTACATATCAAACCTGCATCAATTCCATAAAGAAGCCTTGAGAGCATCCCACAGTGGGGGCCATGTTAAGTTATCCCTTTTAACAGCAATAGAATTTAGCCCTTTAGCATTTAATCCAGCCATAACCGGCCCAAATATTCTACCTGTTTTATGTTCAAACTAGCCAGATCCAGCTTCTTACACCAACCCACCAATGTCTATCTAAAATTAAACCCTCACATCTTTGGAATCTCAAAGCTACAAGCTAATACATGATTAATTCAAAACAATGTGATTAAATAAGCATTACATTTGACAGAGTAATCTGAACACTAAAGGGTTAAGCACTAATTGTATGAAGGTACCACTATCACACCACATCCCCTCTAAACATGTGCAGCACTCAACCTAAAGCTCTCATAGTCACTCCAGTGCAGGGTCTCACTGTCACTGAGAATCTCTCCTGGCAAAAGCACATCCTTAACATCCTATGACTGCATCCCCAAAGACTGGCCGTTCTCTTCAGTGTGAGAAAATATTTCAGTCCCAATAGATGCTGTCACTCTACAAAGCTCATGTGAGGCCCACAATGGAATACTGCTCCCACACCTGGGACATTGCTGCTGCTACACTCACAGATATTGCAGACCACATCCAGAAGAGAGCAACTTGCAGGTGTGTTTCTTTTTTCTCACTACTATAAAGGTGGCTGGTCTCGTATCTCTATTACTCAGGTGCTCTCAGCCACTTACCTCTTTACCTCCCATTACTCTGCCACATTCAGTCTCCCTAACCCACACTAACCATTGCCTTCTGGAAATTTTTCCCAGCTCATATCTTTCCTTCAAGAATTGACGTGTGATAGCCAAATGCAACATTAATAGCATCAGTCTCACTGGTTTCAAACCACCTACAAGGGTCATAGTTGCTTCCCCTTCCTCCAGACCCAGCTAGTAAAAGATACACTTTCACACGCACACACATGCATAGTAAATGTGTACACATACATACATACACACACACACACACACACACATATATATATATATATCTTCAAGCATTTTGGTCATCAGTGACATTGGTTCGAAAGTAGCATCAACATATTTAAATATGTGTATACACACATACTGCATTCATTAGTGGGTCTTAAAATAACTCACATGGAAACAAACTACATACTGTTGGAACGCTTAGGAATAGACCAAATAGTGATGGAGAATGATGAAATTCAGGATGTGAAGTGGTACATTTTCTCAGAACAAACAGTTATATGCTGAGACATAAACACTGAAATTTTATGCAGGGTAAGGGCAGGCTAGTAAACATTTGCCCCAGGTAAAGCTATGCTCAGAATACAGCTGAACAAGACCTTGCATGCCAGTCTCTTCAATAGCACCATCCTACTTGTACGCTTATCCACAAGTGGAACAAGATATTGCAAAGAAGGAAGAACAATGACTGGGTGCAACACTCAGGATAATGGAAAGATCCATGCTAGAAATAGCATATCTGAAAGAAAGTTATTCAAAAATTTCAGTAGAGTGAACAATGTGATTGTGGAATGCTAAAAGTGCAAATTATGTTGGACTGTATATGTCACAAAGCTCACAGACAACAGGTGAAGAACCTGTACAGTTATCAAATATCATCCGAGACTTCAGAGAAAACCACTCAGAAGCTCTCCAAGATGAAGGGAAGATGACATGGTGTAACAATTCAGGCCCCAAAGGAAGAGTAAACTGGAAGCTCATTGTGACCAGTTATGTATAAGGACATCTGATAATCCAGTCAATAGAGCCACATATATCTCTTATCTTTTACTTGTTTCAATTATTGGACTGCAGCCATGCTGGGGCAATACCTTGAAGGGTTTCTAGTCAAATAGATCATTCTCAGTACTTCTGTTTTTAAGTTTGGTACTTATTTTATTAAACTCTTTTGTTGAACTGCTAAGTTAGAGACATAAACAAACCAACACCAATTGTCAGGCAGTGAGGGAGTAACACAGACACACACAACAGGTTTCTACACAGTTTCCATCTACTGAATTCATTCACAAGGTTTTGGTTGGCCTTTGGCTGTAGAAGACACTAGCCCTAGATACTACATAGTGAACTGAACCTGAAATTAAGTTGTTGCATAGTGACCTTAACCTGAGAGCCATGTCTGCACCTATATGTATCTAGCTAGCTTATATATATATGTATATATATATATATTTACTTGGAGAATGGAGTAACAAATACAAGAAAAAGCATTTTCGTTGGACTAGATAGCCGTTGTTTTATTATGTGGAGCTTGTGAAATGAGTCAGTGTGGAGGTTTAAGTTATGTAATGAGTCATTTTGTATATTATTGAGTGACTATGACATAATATACAAAATGACTCATTACATAACCTAAACCTCCACACTGACTCATTTCACAAGCTCCACATAATAAAACAACGGCTATCTAGTCCAACGGAAATGCTTTTTCTTGTATTTGTTGCTCCATTCTCCAAGTAAATACATAAACTACGGTTTAAGCAACATATTACCTGCTTCTGGACGCCCTCTTCCCAAGACGGTACCCATACAGGTGATCCCCAGGAGTGCCTCCGGATTTAAACATCCCCTGGTTGCTTGGATGCTTCAGACTACCCTTGAAGGATCGAGGCAAACCTACCACTTACCTATATATATATATATATATATATATATATATATATATATATATATATACGCACAGACACACACCCACACACACACATACACACACACACATATATATATATATATATATATATATATATATATATATATATATATATATATACATATATAAAACATAGCAGAAAGAGAAAATGGAATTCATGGGATTCTTTATTAATCGCTATGGTCGTTTCAACCTATCGTGTATCACTCCCTTGCAGGTGAGATTCTATACAACTGATTGTGGTAAATCATTCAGTGCAGATGTACCTCGTTAGTTAACTTGTCAAACTTAATCTCTCTTGTATGCCACCAGCTACAGGCAAATAACAAAATGTATTTTAATCAAAATAAGCGAAGCAAAGATCAAAGAGCAAGGTACCTTTTGACAAATTACTTGATGAGGCACATCTGCACCAGATGAAACACCACATCCAGTTGTACAGAATCTCACTTGTGAGGGACTGCTGCAAGATGGGGTCATAACAATCATAGTGATTAATAAAGAATCTCATGAAGGAACTCTTGAAGTATATCCAGTTACACTTATATCACTACTCTCGATAACATCAGGTAGCCAAAGACGGTGAATGTGCTTTAAACGGCATACTACCAGGTGTATACCCAAATTTAAAATTCTATATATCTATATATATATATGTCCTATAGCTTATAAAATTGAAATATGTTGCGATATATTTCAGGAGTAGGAGGAATGCTGTGAGGGTTAGTGTGAGTTAGTCAGGAGAGAAACATTGAAATTGACAAGCAGTAGTAGGAGGATGGTAAAAATACTAAAAGTTATGTAATTGAATCACTGATGGATGCCAAAAAATGTGACTCACACTTACACATATACATGCAATCCTCTGTACATACAACTATCAAAACTACAATATAAGTAGAAGGATTAACTTGACAAGTTGGTTGGGGAACATAAAGAAGCAGTAGGTTTACATAGCCATGTGTGTGTTTTTATATGCTGAAATGGGGTTCCTCTAAATGATCTCTAGAATAAAATTCCTCAACAGGGTTCAGACATCAGGGAGCTACTCCTGGCTGAGCATTGAGAGGTCACTGCTGCTGTACCCTGGAGATTTGATTAGAATGTCACAAGAAAGAATTGCAAGACGGATTCTTCAAGCTTAGCCAACTGGCTGGAGACCTAGGGGTAGACCAAGAATGTGGTGATTGGATAATATTCATAGTTTTGGTTGGTCACGCTTGGCAATCCAGCCAGTGTAATGATGATTCTTCTGATAGGAATTTATAGAGGAGATGCTTGAAGACTCTACCCCAACAACTCTCCCAGTAATAGTGACCAGAGCTGGATGGATATACATGTATATACACACTCACAGACACACATACATATATATATGTATATCATCATCAATTTTCTATGCTGGCATGGGTTGGAAAGTTTGACCAGACCTGGGAAGCTGCACCAGATTCCATTCTGATTTGGCTTGGTTTCTATGGCTGGATGCCCTTTCTAATTCCAACCACTTTACAGTGTGTGCTGGGTGCTTTTAATGAGCATTTTTATACGCATATACACAACATTTAATATTAATAGTCACCATTTATTTCACCATTAAATCTGACTTCAAAAATCATATGCAGTATATTAACTAGAGAAACCTATTAAAATAGTATATGTGTATGGATGGGTAGATAAATAGATAGATGTATGTAGGTAGGACCTCCAGGTGAAGATTTACAAGGTAGAACATGACTGGTTTAAGGCCTTTCAGACATTCACAGACATTTTCTTGGCTAACAAGTCCCCAGACCAATATACTAACAATCACCACCTCTTATAGCCCCTGGGTTTAAACAAAACTCACTAGCCCAAGTGTAAAGCCTGTAAGTTTCTCATTCGTTCTCTATAGATGTTCATCTTTTCCCTAATTTAGATGAGACATTCACTACCACTGGGTATCTGACCTCAACAGTAGTGCATGATTTTTTTCCTGACCAACAATAACAGACTTGTTGTGTTTGCAGTAGGTTGCTGCTTTTATTGGAATGTTCCAACAGCACTCTTTCGTTTTAAACGTGTGGATATATTTTGGTATGGTGTTCCTTTGCTCTGGCCATTAGAATAAACCTTCTTGTGGACAGCTTTGTTTTAGCAACAATGTTAAATCTCATGAGGATGTAGTACTTTGCTAGCATTTTTGGACAACTGCTGCTGATGTGCATGATATCTACCATTCTGTCACAATCAACATTCATTCTGTATCACAAGGCGGATGCTTAAAAACATCTTTGTTTCCTATTGATGAAATGTTTAGCAGCTATCATTTGTTCATAAACAGCTGTGGTATAGCCATCTAGGCAAGATATGATGCATCTACATGACTAGATGACACTACTCTTCATGTCAATACTTTTGGTATGTATGTATCAGTGTTTGTACATAATACATGTGTATTTTGGAACACTTAGAAAATTAAGTTAGACTTATATATCATCAGTGTTGCAGGAAAACTGCAAGTGTATTTGCTTGAGAGTGCAGAATGATAGAGAAACACTGAAATTTGACAAGTAGTAGAGGGTGGTGCAAAGACAGAAACTCAAGGCAGTCATTCAATCAACCAGTCTTTTACAAGTGTATATGAACAAAGATATACATATATGTAATTATACATGGGATACTTGTATATATAGACATGCTTATGAATTAATACTTATGCACACTTGCTCATAGACACTCTTCCTCTCACACAAATGCACATGCACACACACACAATGGACCTCTCTCAGTTTCTGTCTACCAAATCCACTCACAAGGTTAGTACTGGTATTCTACTTATGGTTTATCTAAGTAAATTGCATTGAGACATTAACAACTCCCTGTGTCCTCAGCCCAGGCAATGCCAGGTATTCTGCTAGTATACATTATATATATGTTAGGTATAATAAATATGTTATATATTTTATGCACATATACATTATACATGTGTATATTATTATTATATAATTTTCTGTGTGTATAAATATATATATACAGGAAAATGAAGAATAAGGCAGAATGCTAAACTGGAAGCATATTTTAATAAAGATTTCTAACCGGCTTTCATTGCGAAGCAAATTTTCAAGAAGAGGGAGAATGAAAATGTTTTTTACAAAGAAATACAAAATGAAGAAAATAATATATAAAAAAAATATAATATATAAAAAAATAAATATACCCATACATTATATTGTCTTTGAGCTTTTGAAGTTCAATGGTAATTCATGTATATAATGGTTGGAAAAATAAGGACGCATGAGAATTGAGAGTTGTGTTAGTTTTAAAAAAGGGTTAAAAGTTTGTGTTAAGCAGGAAGTGTGTTTAAGGGGAGACAAATGTTTTTAGTTGGAGTTATGAACTCTTTTTCAACAGGAAGTTTATGTCTGTTGAAAAAGAGTTCATAACTCCAACTAAAAACATTTGTCTCCCCTTACACACACTTCCTGTTTTGACACCACACTTCCTGCTTAACACAAACTTTTAACCCTTTTTTTAAACCTAACACAACTCTCAATTCTCATGCATCCTTATTTTTCCAACCATTATATACATGAATTACCATTGAACTTCAAAGGTTCAAAGACAATATAATGTATGGGTATATTTATTTTTTTATATATTATTTTCTTCATTTTGTACTTCTTTGTAAAAAACATTTTCATTCTCCCTCTTCTTGAAAATTTGCTTCGCAAAGAAAGCCGGTTAGAAATCTTTATTAAAATATGCTTCCAGTTTAGCATTCTGCCTTATTCTTCATTTTCCTATTAATTCTCCACCTGCGGTTAACAACCCCACTATTTACTGACTTATATATATATATATATATATATATATATATATATATATATATATACACACACACACACACACACACACACACACACACACACACACACACACACACACACACACAAGGGTTGGACAAAATAATGGAAGCACCTTAAAATTTCAAACAAATTTATTTTAATATGGGGTAGGACTGCCTTTGTCAGTAATTACAGCTTGAATTCTACCAGGTATGGACTTGTACAAAGTTTGAATTGTTTCCAAAGGAATTTTTGTCCATTCTTCAGCTAAAACAGTCTCCAGTTCTTGTAGTGATGATGGTGGAAGATAGCGACTCCTTACTTGTTTTTCTAAAATGCACTATAAATGTTCGATAATATTGAGATCTGGGAATTGTAGTGACCAGATAAGATGTTCAACTTCACTAGAATGTTCCTTGTGTCATTCAGTAACAACTTTAGCTGTGTGAATTGGTGCATTATCATCCTGAAAGATTGCATTTTCCTCCGGAAACAGTTCTGCAACCATAGGATGAATTTGATCAGATAAAATGCTTAAATAGTCTTGACTATTAATTCTGCCATGAAGGGAAACCATTGGGCTGGCAGATTTCCAAGATATGTAGCCCCCAGATCATCACAAATTCTCCTCTATGTTTAACAGTTGGAAGAAGGCAGTCTAGGTCAAATGCTTCTTCTGGCTGTCTCCACACGTATACTCAGCCGGAGGTCGGAAATAAGGTAAAGGATGACTCATTCGAGAAAATAACTTTCTTCCACTGCTCTAGGGACGAATTCTGTAGGTTTTTACTCCACTCTAAATGCTTTGCAAAGTTTGTTTTTCAAAGTAGTGGTTTTCTGATTGCAGCCCTCCCGTGAAATCTGGCTTTGTGCAGCTCCCGGCGAACAGTTTTTGTGGAAACTGGGTTCTCAAGGTGGTCATGAAGCTCTGCAGTAATTTTGGGAGTTGTACTTTTGTGATTCTTTCTAACAATTCGCATAAGAGTCTGACAGTCCCCATCTGAAATTTTTGGTTTTCTTCCGGAGTTTTGTTTTGACGAGGAGGTTTTCCCCTATTTCTCAAAGGCTGTCATTACTTTCGAGACAGTACTTCTTAATACACCAAACATTTTGGCTGTTTTCTTTACACTAGCACCTGCCATAGGAGCACCAACAATTTGACCTCTTTCAAAGTCTGATAGATCCGTCATTTTAATGAATTTTAATTACCTTTTTTGATAATATCTGCAAAGAAACAACAATTTTAGCAAAACATATTAAGCAACACTAATAATAAATCAAACAACATAAAAAATAAACAAGCTTTTGACGGTTTTATAGATATTTCAAAATCATGATGCTAGGTGTTTCCATTATTTTGTCCAACCCCTGTATATATATATATATATATATATATACATACACGCACACACACATTATTGACCACACATACTTAGTGTATGGCAGTTTAGCACTATGGGAACAACTCCCTCATAGCATTGGGTATTGAAACACCTGAAAGTCATTGACTGGCAAGACAGTTTGCCCCCAATCCCATATATATGTGTGTGTGCGTATATGTATGAAACTTCAAGTTGCTTGTAGCTGAATCAAATTGTTAGGTACAGGAGTGGCTGTGTAGTAAGTAGCTTGCTTACCAACCACATAGTTCCAGGTTCAGTCCCACTGCATGGCACTTTGGGCAAGTGTCTTCTTCTACAGCCTCAGGCCAACCAAAGCCATGTGAGTGGATTTGGTAGACAGAAACTGAAAGAAGCCTGTCGTGTATATATATGTATGTATGTTTGTGTGTCTGTGTTTGCCCCTGCATCGCTTGACAACCGATGTTGGTATGTTTACATTAATGTAACTTAGCAGTTCAGCAAAAGAGACTGATAGAATAAGTACTATTCTTACAAAGAATAAGCCTTGGGCTCGATTTCTTCAACTTAATGGCGGTGCTCCAGCATGGCTGCAGTCAAATGACTGAAATAAATAAAAATAATATATATACATATATGAATACAAATACATTCCATGTGTGCTTTTGTTGGGCAGAAAAAAGAGTGGTCTCATGACAGATCATTTTGCAGTTTCTTGACCCTCCTCAAAAAAAATATGCCCACTTTCCTTCTTTATCCGAGCAGTATAGTACATTCAGTGGCTATCTGAAATAGACATAAATTATACTCCTACTGAAGTGGATAGCTTTATTTGTGTTTTTGACATCTATGTGGTGGACGTGTGTCTATACATACATGCCTACCTATATATATATATTTATGTATCATCATTATTTTAATGTCCACTCTTCCAAACTTGCATGATTGTAACATTTGTTTACAACAACTATCATGTGATCTCAAGGCTAGGAGACAGTAACACATGCACTCACACATATACCAATAGATCTATATAGATAGATAGATACAAAAATAAGAGGAATGACCAGCAAAAGTGGACTCCTATATGCTAGAAATAGATGCCAGATGATTCGGCATCTATTTCTAGCATATAGGAGTCCACTTTTGCTGGTCATTCCTCTTATTTTTGTATGTAATATAATTTTAATCTTCGGATTTTTTTAATATGCTAGACCACTGGTTTTAATTGATTAATATCAATTTCTACCCTCATTAATAAATTTTAGATAGATAGATAGATAGATAGATAGACAGACAGACAATCTGTGTCTCAACATTTAGAGAGAGCAACTTGATTTGTTGTTTATAGTTTAGAATTTCTTATTACCACATCAGTCAGTTAATCAGTATTATCCATTCTGATAGCAGGCAATCTTTTTCTAAACGATCTTTGTAATTGTAACTTTCCTTGATCATTTAAATTTCTAAGTACCTCAGTATTTTCTTATAAATTTATATTTCCATCAATAGTTAGAATTCACATACTTGACATGGTTTCATTCTCTTAATCCTTTAAAATGTTTTTTATTTTTTATTTTGCCATATTACATGTATATTGAAATCAGTTCTGCAGCACAGCTTTCACCTCTTAGTTTCAATATTGCAGCTAAGTCTAATGCTTCATTGTTGATCTGTTTCTTCATATCTATGAGTCTTTCTTAGTAGATACTATACACTGTGAGTTTTTATTTCCCTTATTCAGTTTTCATTATATTTTGATTTTGTCATCATCATTATGATCATCCTTTAACATCTGTATTCTATACTGGTGTGAGTTGAATGGTTCAACTGGGTCTGACTGAGAGTTGTGTTGGTCTTTAGTGTCTGCTTTGGAAAAGTTTCTACAGCTGGATGCCCTTTCCAATGCCAACCACTTTACAGATTGTACCATGTGCTTTTTACATAGTACCAGCACTAATTGGAGTACCAAGTAATTCACAAGACTAGACTCACTGAGTAGGGTGCAAAACTGAGGGAGGTGGCTTTGTTCCAGGTGTAGAGAGGCTAAAATAGAAAAGGGAGAAAGGATAGTGGAGATGAGATACGAGGGTGTGTCTTCAAAGTACAAGAAGTTGAATAGAGAATCAAGGGCAGCTGAGTGGGTTGGTAAGAGATATGAAGTGAGAGGGAGACAGAAGATACACAGTGTCAGTGACAGAGGCTATGCATACATAGGAGAGGATATAGTGAGTTACAAAAAGGGGAATTGATAGCACAGGTGAAAGGGTGTTCAGGAGAAATGGACATTCAGTGGACACGTGGTGGTAAGGGATGATGTTGGGAGTGCACATCCCTTATTCCTGTTAATTTCCTTGTGTGCTGTTGTCATGCCTGTTCCTATGTTGAGTTGGAATTTCATTGTGTTTAGTTTTGAAAGCATTTTTGTTATTATTTAAGTAAGTTTGTTCTGTAAGTGTAAGCTTATAGAAGAATTCACTAAGTTGGTTTACTATAAGGAGTGAAATGATGTAGCATTTCAGACACTTTCTTTCAACAGAAAGAATGAGAAAAGGAACTGGTGAAGATGAGAGTGTAAAAATGTAGAACTGTGTAGCAGCAAACTGGAAAACAGAGAGTAAATGTTTTTAATAGAAGTTGCAATGTAGATCTTGTGCAAATAGTTTTAAATTAAGAGTGACTAATTTAAAGCTGGCTTTTATTTTCATTAAAAATAACCCACTGTTTCTATTTATAACCAGTGAGCATCAGTCTTTGAGTTGTTTGCTCTGTAAGCTATGAGCAGCCTTTTTGTTTTTAGTCATTATTCTTACATTATATCCTGCCAGATATGGTGCTGTGGTATTGCTTGTAACTCTTCTCAGAGAACCTGATATCTATTCTCCCTCTAGATTAATGGAGATTAAGTGTCTTACTCATAAACTGCAAAAGGGAACTCGGGGACAATGTGATCTCATATGATTGTAGTCCTGTACTTCAACTATTGCCAGTTTTGTGTGAACAGAAATATGAAATCAGCTTTTGGGATGTTCACAACATACCTAGGTATGTTAACATAATATAAGCAGATGTGTACATACTAATACTGATTTGAGTCAGTTGAGTTACTTTAGACTTTGCTGATAAATTAATGTTTAAATCTTCGTAAAAAATGTTCCTGACAATCAGCCAAAATATCAGATTTGCATAGCTAGCATGCAAGTAGGTTACTAATGTTGTGAAGAAGTGCTATAATGAATAGTCTTGTCACATTGCGTGTTAGAACACACCAGATTATCTTTAAGTTAAAGTCTTTTATTATAAATAAGTACAACTGTCACTGAGTCCTGAACCACACATAACCACAATTCAAAGAACTAAGCACTTCTTTGCAAGAAATAAAGTTAAGTCTCTTTTTAGAAAGACTTTCAATTTACACCATCTTTTTTTTCTTCAGTTTATCATAGGAATTTCTTTGGATAATTTTCTTATTTCAATTTTCAATCACCATGGCAGAATAAGGAGTTTAGAATTTGGTGATGTTGTTTATTAAGGATTTATTATTTATCAGTTATTTATGTAGAGAAAGAAAGCTTCAACTTGTAGAAAATAAAGCTATGTTTCAGAGTTATTTGTACACATCTGCAATCTAAGTGATTCTAACTGGAATTTGTGTTGAGATTTATCAACATTGTATCAATGTTCTTTTGTTGGAGAATGGTAAAGTTTAAAAAAAAAACATTTATTTACTTATATATTTTAAATGCAGAATCTCTGGGTTTGAGTGGAGAGTAATTATTGTAATAAGATTAAATAACACTAATTTGTTAGTAATGGGCCTTACAAAAACCTTTGAAAGAAGATGAAAGTATATCTCAGAATTTTTTTCCAAACGGATGTTGTGATAGAGACTTACTAGAGTACATATTCAGCTCTGAGTCAGGAAATCAATGAACAGGAATTTATGTCTTGTAGATAAGATGTGAAACACATAACCTACACGGAATAATGTGACATGACAACTGATAAAATTCAAAGGGCAAAAACCATACTCACAATATACATTAACCATCATTATATCCTTTATTAAGTTTCATCCAAATTCACACAATGGTTATATTTTCATGATTTTTTTTTTTTTTCTACTAACTGTATTTCATCAAAATCTCTAGTTTCTCAGGATTGAAAGATTTATAGAAAGCACTACAGGAATTTAAAAGTTAAGGCATTGTGTGTTTGAAAGGTTTTGGGTGCACATTCTTCCATTGTTGATGGAGAAAGAGCACAGAATTGTTACGTGCTATGGAGAGCTTGATTCACTGGTGTGAACAGAAGGAGCAGCTGTAGAGTTTCATAAAGAAAAAGACAATAAATAAATTATGAACTAAGGAAAGTATCGTTTTTTCAGAAATGATTGCTGAGATATCAAAAGCAATATATCAGGCTGGTGTCATATGACATACAAAATGACTGTGCTAGAAAATGTCATTCTTGATGGTTGCCATAATAATGTTCTTGTTAATTGTTGGATCATGCAATGTAGTTGGTTGAAATAAAACCACTAGGAAACTAGTACAAGATAACTTAAAGAACCATCAATGAATTGTATGATTCCAGAGATAATGCAAAAACAACAAAAATCTCTATCTTGCATTTATTTCAATCATTCTTCTGCAATATGTTGATAAAAGCAAGCTTGGTGAAACTAGTTCAGGCTTTGCATGTAGATACTACAACAGCTATAATCAAAGTTGGTAGATGATCCAATCATTGATTTAGTGTACTGTTGGGTATACAAATCCTCTTATTTTCATTAAAATACTAGAAGCAATCATAAGTTCAGGTCTGTATACTCATGAAGACATGTATTCTAATGATTTGATTTTAATTCCAGATTCTATTGAAGGATTGCACAACAAATTTACAAGATAAAACTTGAAAGAAAACACAACCAAATTTTGCTTCCTGCTTAAGTAAGAAAACTTTCATCAGCCACAGGGAAGTAGCTGATGAAAGCTTTTAGCCATATGTGGAATACCAAAAATCAGATGGAAATTACTACTGTATTTTGTATGTATTGGTTGTTTTAAATGTGTAATGGCTTCTCAAGTGGTCTAACAGAGAATCCAAGCCTTAGAGGCACCAGAAGCTATTTGAGCAACCATCAGCTGGAGGCTATGTAGACTCTTCCAAATGTGTTCACTGAAAGTTTATACGTTATGCTATCTGAAGGGTATAATTTATGCCAGAAGAAGGAGAAAGTGGTAGCAGGGTGGTTAAAGGGTGAAAGAGTGAATCTAGAGAACTACTGACTTTGATAGAACCTAGGGATTACTTTCACTATGGAAATAGCAAACTCAATGAGTTTTGTATAGTTCTACTTCCACTAGATCTGAATCTATATTGAAACTCTGGGACAGTAGGGTAGTTTATGTATGACTGCAGCCAATTTAATAAAAGTTTGACAAATGTCTTACCAACACTTTACAAGTACAGACACATTATGAAACTTACAGTTAAACTTGGTACCTATTCCTTATAGTGAAATTACTATTGCAATCCCATGGAACTGTTGAGCTATTCCATTCATTAACAACTGATATAGTTACAATATCAATCACTGCAACCCTTCCATGCTTAATGACTTGTGCTGTTACACCATCAGCTCCTAGTGGGGTTTCTTGTTAATTTGTTTAGCTCTTTTGTTATTATATTTCTGTTAAAATATACTGCCTTAGTTTCAGTTTAGTAAAATAGCTTTGTCATCATTAAATTGGTGTTTGGAACATGAATTAACATGAAATTTTGATGGAAGATTTTAATTTAGGCCACTTAAAAACAGTTTGTATCATATAGAACCCGGGAAAGTCTTGGGTGGTTTATATCAAAGAAGTTAATGGTAATTTTGACTTCCTCTACACTAGATATTATCCATTTCTTCAATAAAATTATGCTGTGATAGGTTTTCTATGACTTTCTCATTGATTGTAGATGGATTATGAAAAAGATTTGTGAAGTACACCATCTCTTCAGAAACACCTTCAGTATCATTAAAATAAATCCATCTTTGGAGAGGAACAGAAGTTGATTGGCAAGGACCAAATATATATTCTAAATGTGCTCTAAAGGAGACCTAAACATGCTCTCCATTGTTTTGGTATCTTTTTTTCAAAGGCCAGATAAATACCTGATGTGCTCAACCAGATGTATTCTTCATTACACAGGAATAGAACGTATTAAATTAGAATTGTGAGATGAACACCCTAACCACTAGGCCACAAGTCTTCACACATATATGCACACACACATATGCTTGTGTGTGTATATATTATCATATATATCTATCTTGTTTCAATCATTGGACTACAGTTGTGCTGGGACACCATCTTGAAGGATTTAGTGAAATAAATTGATCCTATTATGTTTTAAGTCTGGTACTTATTCTATCTGTGTTAGGAAGGACATTGAGCTATAGAAATCATGCCAAAGCAGACATTCGATGACAATGCAGCTCTTGGGCCCATCGAATATTGTCAAACCACCCAACCAACCCACTACTACATAGAACATAGACATTTAATGATGATGAAATAGCAAGCAGTACCATCTCCCTCATCTTATTCATCATGGAACCAAATCTACTGCTAACAGCTGCAGTGAAAGAATCCAAATGCCAATAATTTATTGTGGTACCTGCCAACCACTAATGAAAGGTTCTATGGATGACCTAATCATATCAATATTACAGTCTATGCAAATTTTGAAGACAATTGGTGATATGACAGCATGAGCCAAAATGAAGTTGAAGCCAAGGAATTCAAGAAATTTGAAAGTGACTTGCAAGATTTTACTTTCATGTTCTGGGAGATGTCCTATCATCAACTGAGGAAAATAATAGAAAATGCCTAGATAAGTAGTATGATGCTTTTTCTATTAATAGAAATAGTGCATCCAGGTCAGAGAGCCAATTAGATGAATGGTTGAGGAAGATAAAGGGATTAGACTTAGTAGGAGAGTTCAAAGCCTGGCTCTTCCAGAATGGGCTACTACCGAGACTTTTATGGCTACTGACAATCTTATGAAAGATTTATAACACGTTGAAGAGACATAGAAAAAGGTGAGTAAACAAACATCTCCATACTGCACTTGGAATTAATAGCTTTTAGCTATTTATAGTGTATTCAAACTGAGACGTGGGTATGCTGCTGAAATCTAATTTGCATAACTGTACTATACAGCCTTTTGATATAATTTATACATACACTTCTGTTTACATTAACAATCAATTTTAGTGTCACTGAAAAATTAACAAAGTTATCACACCACATATATTATCTGTCTGAATAGAGAAAGAGGGATCGATTTGGCTAATTTCTTGGAAGTTTAGACCTTCATCAGACCATCATCTTCAGTCCATGGAGGAATTACTAGTTCATAATTGTTTATAGAGTATGTTGACTGGATACTCAGTTGAAGATGAATGGCACAAAAATTAATGTATTATGGAACCAAATTACAGGGTTAAATATTTACCATATATATATGTAGAGAGAGAGCTTGGGAAGCATACAGAAATTGTATATATCTAATTTCATCATGAATGGGAAATAATATTCGTTTTCTATTTAATAATTAATAAGTACAGTTACAGTTTGTGTACTTGCACTACTTATCTAGGTAGTACATCCCTGATATGCATAATACATCAAAAACCACATTGTTATATTTTAAACACACATGCAAACAAATCTATAAGAAAACTTATTTCATACATAGAGTTAATAATAAATATTGCAATTAATACTGAGCATTTATACTGTCATTACTCTGTTTACTCTGTCATTACTACTTTCTGATATTTACATGTATGTATGTTTGTATATCTTGTTTCAGTCATTGGACTGTGGCCATGCTGGGGTACCACTTTGGCAGGTTTAGTCAAGCAAACTGACCCCTGTACTAATTTTTTTTTAAAGTCTGGTACTTATTCTATCAGTATCTTTTGCCAAATTGCTAAGTTACAAGGACATAAATCAACACTGGTTATTAAGCTGTGGTGGGAACAAAATTTGCTTAGTAAGTGCAAACTCAGGTCCAAATTCTTTTACAAACAAGGCCGATTTTTTTTCAATCTTAATATCAAAACAAACATAGGTAAGATATTTTATTATCATATATGGAAAAATAATGCTTCAAATCATTTAAAAGAATTTTCTATGCTCGCTCGTTTTGGTAATGAAGTTTTCCAAGAGAATGTCCAAAGTGTTTTCCTTGCTCAAGTTCTTATATATGTACACTACAGCACAGTGTATCAGACGGTGTTGTGTCTTTGTGGTACGGAGTCAGGTCTTCAAACAGCAAAAGTGTGCTGAACGTTCTCATCACACAAAGGCTTGTCCATAGCGCTTTCTGAAGAATTGTACATTGGTGAACAAAATTCAATGCATTAGTGACCAGGGTAAATGTAAATCTAACTTCTTGGAGGACAAGGTCCAAAGAGTGGTTTCTGCGGTGTACAAAATATGTGCCAGGAAACCTATGTCTGTGTGCATCCTTGAATGGCTGACTGGTCTGATATTGTTAGGAGATGTCTTTTTGTTTAATGTTTCAGTTGTGGTTCCTTTGATATTTTTGATTACTTTAGACAGGCAGTTGAACATCTGAGGACCCCCAAACATCAGACTCATACAATAAAGTGATTTTGAAGGTGGTATATTTGGAAGCTGACAGTATCTCTCTCTCTTCAGCATTCAAGAGAGTAGAGACAACGCTTTCAAATATTTCCAGTAGTTAAGGCTTTTAACCAAAGGTATTTTACTGGTGAATATTCTTTGTAACTTTTCAGTTTCTTCTATGAGACCAGATGTGTTAGGAGTTCAAAGTTGTGAGCAGTAATCTAACCTGTTCAGAACTCAGGTTTTCCATAAAGTTAGCCTTAACTACTGGTTCTCTTGTCACAATGGTTTGTAGAATCCATCCTACGAGGTGTCTGTATTTAGAAGTCAGTTTGGTGATGTGGCTAATGAAAGATGCATCATTTGACGTGATTACTTCTAAGTCCCATATGTCATTAGCACTGAATCATTCTGGCATCAAATATTGTGATTTGTGTGTATTCCCTCTGTAATGAAGAACCTGAAATTTTGATGTATTAAATTTCATATTGTTTTAATCCACCCATTGATAAATGATGTTCAGCTCATTTTGAAATGTGACAGTATCTTCTTGAGTTTGGATGGTCATTGATGTTTTTGCATCATCAGCATAACTCATTAGTTTGGATGAGTGCACTTCTGATAGGTCGATGATAAATAATAATAGTCCTAGAATGATTCCTTGAGGCATACTTCTGCATGCAATATGTCTGGGGTCGGGTGTATCTCACTTAGTGCTATACATATTGTCTTTTCTTGCTGTGCAAGGTCTCTAAGATATGATAGCTTTGTTTGATTTGTGAAGTGTGAAAGACCTTGTATATTTGACATTATTATTGAATTGAGATTCTGGGTTAATGACTACAATGGTGTGGTTGTGCACTGGGGTAATAGCAGTGGTTGGTGATGTGTGAGACCTATAGGTTTTTTTTAAATTTCTTTTGCCAGAGTCATCTCTAAAAGAGAATTTTCTTGTTTTAGGAGGGGTTGTTGTCCGGAGTTGGTATGGTTACACTGTTGAATATGGTTATAGTTATACTGTTTGCAGTTATTGATTTTATTATTGTACTCAGTAGATATTTATGTGACTTGTGGGTTTCGATGAAAGTCTGTACCAACACTGCCTCTGTAAGGGATGTTTTTACTGGTTCAACGAGTCCCTGGAAGATGAGTGAAGGGACAGTCACACATCAGATATAATCTTTTATGTTGGGAATAACAACAGATTTTAAGATTCCAGGTTACATGTGTAGAAGTTAAGTGTAATTTAGCACGTAGTGGCAATGGTGATGTTATTGTAAGATGTGTGGTTTCGCATTGGCTGGTATTGCTTGTACGAATTGTGCATCTCGTTCCAGGTGAATGAGTGAAGTTACAATCACTGTGTATGCATAGTCTCTCGCATTGAGAATAGCAGCATATTTTGAGGTTACATGAGCTCATAAATTTTATTTCATTTACAGTTGACAGATTTATTATGGAGTTGTCAAGTATACATTCAGACTGAGGTGAACAGTGGGGGAAGAAAGGAATGATCCTTTGCTAATTGGAGTCGTGGTAATGGTAATACAGTAGATTAGGATGATGATGATGGATTCTGAGAAGAATTTGAGAGGCTTGACTGTGGAGAAGAGCTTGGGACTGTGTTGTTAATAGGCCATCAATTGTTCTAGTACTGAAGACTGACTTCCAATGCTGATCTTGTTGCTATTGTTCAGTTGTGGTATTCCAAGAAGACAAGGAAGTAGATAGCTCTTAATTGTGGAGTTTAATAGTTCATCAATTTTTCTAATAGTGAAGAGTGACTTCTAATGCTGATCTTGTTGTTGCTATTGTTTAGTTGTGGTATGGTTAGGAGCAGTAGAACATGATGACAAAGGTGATGATGGGTCACTTGTGGTATTCCAAGGAAAGGAATAGCTGAACTGTGAAGGGCTTTTGATTATGAAGTTTAATATTTCATCAATTATGCTAGTATTGAGAGAGTGGCCATGGTTGTTGTTACACACACACACACACACACACACATACATATATAAATGTAAGATCCAAGAATCCGTTGTAAATATAAAAAACACCTTTCAGGAACAATAAAGTTTTATTGAGGCAGAAGGTTGTGGATTTTTTTGTATCGAAGTATAATAAGCTGGAAAAAAAATTCTTTTTATATTTCACAGACAACCAGGGTTGCCGGGTATGCAAGAGTTAAGGAATAGAGTAGGTAAGATCTGGGCTACATATGTTTCATAGTGAGCAGAACCTCATATATCCAAGTGAGGTGTATAACACAGGCTACTCTTCAAGCCAAAGATATCTTGATTAATTGAAAGTTTACATTGTTGCAAGGAGGTACATGCTAACACATGGAAGATTCAATCAGAATTCTGACAGAATCTTCTGTTGGAAGGTTCTTTTTATTTATTTTAGTTCCTTGTTCTATTTTGTGAAGAAGCTTAACTTCAAGCAACTTTTTACAGGTCAATTTTTAAACACTATTTTCTAAGCTTGAGAAAGGTAAGTAAGGGGTGCAATATTGAATTTTGTACTCTAACAACATTTTAGGGGGTGCACTTGCACCCCTTGTTCCCAGGTCCTTGGGTGGGAACAAAGACACACATACATACAAGCTTCATTCAGTTTCTGTCTGCCAAATCCACTCACAAGATTTTGGTCAGCCTGATGCTATAGCAGATGACATTTACCTAAGGTGTCATGCACTCAGATCCATTTGGTGGGGATGCAAATGTCTTACCACACAGCTGCAGTTATTTAGACCTGAAATAGATTCCTAGCATTCTGTATAATGTATATTATCACTCTCACTGTACTTGTTTTTACTCCATACTACCTTCTTTTGGATGGATCACACAACTCTTCACTGTTTCTTGTCATCAGGTAGACACATCAGCAGAGGAAACCCAGACAATGCTGTCAGATGAATGTTCTTCCTATCAGCAGCCACTTTGAAATGGGCTGAGTGCATTTAATCATGTGACCTTGTTTTGTTCAGAATTGTAAATGACAACTAATTCAGTATATATGTATGTAGTAATGTTTATTTGTATAAGCTCAATGAATCACTCAGTTTTATGCATACCCAATTATTCAAGCTCTTATGCTTATAGATTGTTGAAAAATAAGATGGCAAAGAGATCTGTTACTGATTCTTTGCTTACAATGGCTTGTTGTGCTTAGGTGGTGAAACTGATTAATAAACACCAAGAATTATTTTACCACATGAGTACCTAAATGATCTCACATGCATAAAACTATGGTTGAAATATATGAAGTGAATCACCAATTAACACAAATAAATGTAAAATTTCATCAAAACTAATATATATTACCTTGGCCTTAAATAAATGTTCTCTACTCTTTTTGTGTATGTCTGCTGTAATCAAGGGCAATGCTGTGCTGATGTTACCCATTGGTTACCATCAGCTCCAAAAACATGGGAGCACAACTGTTCTCTTGTCTTCAGAAGATTAAGCAAAAATATCTTTTTCTTAGTGGTGTGTGCGTGTGTATGTATATATATTTTTTTTTGGGGGGGGGGTTCAGTAATTAAACTGCAGCCATCCTAGGGTACCATCTTTATGAATTTTTGTGGAATGAATTGCCCCCAACACTTATTTTCTTTAAAGCCTGATACTTTTTTTATCGTTCTCTTTTTCCAAACTGCTAAGTTACGGGGATGTAAACACACCAACACTGGTTGTCAAGCAGTCAGCAAGAGACAAGCACCACACACACACATATACAGCGGGTTTCTTTCGGTTTCTTATTTCTTTATTGCCCACAAGGGGCTAAACCTAGAGGGGACAGACAAAGGGATTAAGTCGATTACATCGACCTTGGTGGCATTTGAACTCAGAACGTAATGGCAGACGAAATACCGCTAAGTATTTTGCTAGCGTGCTAACGTTTCTTCCAGCTTGCCGCCTTATTTCTTTCAGTTTCTGTCTCCCAAATCCATTCACAAGGCTATAATAGAAGATGCTTGCCTAAAGTGCCATGCAGTGGACTGGATCCAGAACCATGTGGTTCAAAAGAAAACTTCTTACCACACAGTCTTACCTTTGCCTATACAGGGTGTCCCAAAATGAAGGCAACCAACTTTTTTTCAGTTTTGCCGAAGCAAAATATTGTTATATTTTGGGTCCAAGCATTGCAATGCTATGGTAAAGGAAACACAATTATGGCACTACCACATTTATTCAATATGACCACCTCTGTTTCGAATCACAACCTTAAGTCTAGGTGCAAATGCTTCACATGCGGCACACAGCTGTTCTTGCAGATTCAAAACCCATTACTGGCACAGTTTTGCCTTCAGTACATCGAGTGAAGCATCAGGAGTGCTCAAGACCCTCATCTATGAAATGAACCAAACAGAAAAATCCAATAAGATAAGACTGGAGCTTCTTGAAGGCCATACATCCTTGCCTGTGACCTGTGAATGACAATGTTTTTCTGAATCTAGTGTTGTGTCTGTCTGTCTGTAGAGCTGTGGGTTGGTGCCGTGTCCTGCTGGAGGCTCCAAGGTGCACTTTGAAAGTGTTCATTCGCTCATGGAAGCACTTCAGCTTCCAGAATGTTGCTAATATATCGCTGGGTGTTAATTTTAATACCCAAGGACACAAACACAAGGGGAGACCTTCCAGTGGCGGTCACAGCCACCCAAACCATAACTGACTAGATTTCAACGTCAATTTATAAGTTTACCTTCAACGGAGCCTGATACACTCCAAAGTCGGTCATTCTGGTGGTTTACTCTCTGTTCAATGTCAAATTTCTTTTCATCAGTGAACACCAGGTTGGGCAACATGCCTTCAATCTGACACAGGATAAGATGACTTCTCTTCAGTCTCATGGCTTTATAAACTTGTGTGTACTTATGACAGCAGATCATCTTATAGAAATGGGTCCTGAGATTCTTCTTGAGCACTCAATACATCAATGTTCAGTTTATTTTGTTGAAGCAGCCAGTTTTCTGACAATGATGAGGATTTCACCATGTCTTTTCTTTGGTACTTTTGATAGGCTGAAGGGTCCACACACTTTTTTTTCAGCCATGTCCAGGTCAATCAGTGGTGGAACTAGTCTCTTGGAATTTCTTGACAATTTTTCAGACTGTTGTTCAGTTAATTTTAAGTTTTTTTTTACTATAGCTGTATTACTTTCACCTCCTTTGTGGAAGGTTATGATTGTATTTTGGTCTATAGCCATTATCTAATTTATAAATCTGAATTTATTTAGTCCGAAACAAAAAGAAGACACACTAAGCTTTTATAATTACGTATAATTTTCAGATTTTATCACACTTATTGATAGTTATTAAAGCCCAAAACTTTGGTTGCCTTAATTTCAGGACACCCTGTATGTGTGTATATATAGATAAATTCCAGAGAACCTATTCTGCTAAGGACAACTTTACTTTTCATCTTTTCAGGGTCGATAAAATAAGTAGGCAGTTGAGCACTGGGGTCAATGTAATCAACTTACCCTTCCTTCAAAATTGCTGGCCTTGTGCCAAAATTTGAAACCAGTATATCAAGAATTTATTTTACATAGTATACTTTGTCCTTGTTATTCAAAATTTATGCCATGACAATTCTGTGTTATTTCTGTTATCTCATTTTTGTTGATACATATAAAGCAGCTGAGAAATTTATAATTCACATTAGAAATATGAGTGAAAGCATATCAAAAATAGAAATCTGCATTTTCAGTTCTATTTAAGGTACAGGTGTGTGTCGTAGGTATAGAGTCGCTTCATAATGCAACAGCTTAAGCAAGTGTCTTCTACTATAGTCTTGGGCCAACAATACATTGTGAGTTAAATTAGTTGGCAGAAACTTTACGGAAATCTCTTCTGTGTATGTGTGTGTGTGTGTGTGTATATATATATATATATATATATATATATATATATATATATATATAAAATGCCATATCACTTGAAGAAATGAAAAAAGACCCACCTAATATCCATATATATTAAAGATTGGACTGTAATCATCCCAGGTGTGTGGGCTATGGTCACAAAAATGATTTGTGGAAAATGAATTATTATTACTGCTACGTATAATGTATGTGTGTGTGTGTATATATATGTATATCTTTTACTTTTTGCTTACTTCATTCATCAGACTGCAGCATTGCATTTAAGAATTTTAGCAAAATGAATTACATATACACAATGGGCATCTTTCTGCTTCTGTCTACCAAATCCACTCACGAAGTTTTGGTTAGCCCAAGACTATAGTAGAAGACATTTGCCCAAGGTACCACACAACAATACTTGCATCTAATATATTTCATTGAGGTTTATAATATGCCTACCAGATCATTCCATGGATTTGCAAAATTCTCCCCTTTATCAGTTTTTGAAATATAATTGGAATACTGCACTGGTTTGGTTCCTTCAGGAACTGCTGATGAGGTGATCAGATTACACTGTTCTCCTAATTATCATTATCAAATGTATATACTCGTTTACTCGTTTCAATCGTTTGACTGTGGCCATGCTGGAGCACCGCCTTTAGTTGAGCAAATCGACCCCAGGACTTTTTCTTTGTAAGCCTAGTACTTATTCTATCGGTCTCTTTTGCCGAACCGCTAAGTTACGGGGACGTAAACACACCAGCGTCGGTTCTCAAGCGATGTTGGGGGGACAAACATACACACACACACATATATATATATACATATATACGACGGGCTTCTTTCAGTTTCCGTCTACCAGATCCACACACAAGGCTTTGGTCGGCCCGAGGCTATAGTAGAAGACACTTGCCCAAGGTGCCACGCAGTGGGACTGAACTCAGAACCATGTGGTTGGTAAGCAAACTACTTACCACACAGCCACTCCTACGCCTATTTATGTAAACATTATCAATACCACATGCTTAAGATGTGTGTTGTTTAAATCCTGGGAGCAGCAGTTTATTGTCCAGGAAAAGACCCTTTAAAGACATATAGTGCTAAAAAACATACTTTAATGCAAAGCAAAATAAAATCACCCTTGAAGCAAACACAAGAGCAATAAATATGTATTTCACTGTAAATGCAGCTTATCAATACCAGGCACTCAAGTTACCTCCCAAACGAAATCAAAATCTCTAGCCTGAAGTATATACAGATGGTGTAAAACCTATTTATTAGTTAGCAATGGTACGCAGGTAGAATATCTCCAGATTGTGCAATAGAAGCATCTTTATAATACAAACATTACTACTTATTTGTTGGCACTCCGTCGCTTACGACGTCGAGGGTTCCAGTTGATCCGATCAACGGAACAGCCAACTCGTGAAATTAATGTGCAAGTGGCTGAGCACTCCACAGACATGTGTACCCTTAACGTACTTCTCGAGGGATATTCAGCGTGACACAGTGTGACAAGGTTGACCCTTTGAATTACAGGTACAGCAGAAACAGGAAGTAAGAGTGAGAGAAAGTTGTGTTGAAAGAGTACAGCAGGGTTCGCCACCATCCCCTGCCGGAGCCTCGTGGAGTTTTAGGTGTTTTCGCTCAATAAACACTCACAACACTCGGTCTGGGAATCGAAACCACAAGTCCGCTGCCCTAACCACTGGGCCATTGCACCTCTACACAAACATTACTAATACTACATTCTTAATGTACATGCGTTGTTTTGTATGTATGTGGCATTGTTTACCTTCCACATGGTGTCCTATGACAACTTTTGAACAAGACATCCTGTAGCTCTTGGATTTTTGACTTCTAACATCTCATGAAATATTAAAAGAATAGAATCTTCTACTTGTTAGCAGCAGTAATGGCATCTGGCCATAAAAATATTGCTTCATGTACATCTTCATCCAACACATGCAATCATTGAAAATTGGACATTAAAATGATGATATATATGAATGTACATTCATACATACATATGTGTTTGTTTAGGCATAGCTATAATAATGTTAAGAACTTAACTTCAGAACGTTGTAGTTTAAACTGGTCATATCCAGCTCAAATGTTTTACCCATTTTATCCTCAAACCAGCCAGATCCAGTCTTTCACATCTACCCAACAATGTCATTCTAAAAATAAACAATCACATCTTCAAAATCTCAAAGCTATGAAGTAATGAATGATTAATTCAAAACTATGTAATTAAATAAACATTTCATTTGACAATAATGTGAATGCTAAAGGGTTATGGTTCATTCCCATTGTCAGCTGTATCTTCTACAGCTGCAGGCTGGCCAATGCCTTGTAAGTAAAATTAGTAGACAGAAACTGTTAGAATAATGTCTTCCCCTTGACTTAACATTTCACATACTTTGGAAACAGTTTCCATTCATACAAACTGTGTTGTTTGTTTACAGTCTTCCAAGAAAATATGTCCAGCAAATGAGCTGTTCATTATTCAAAGGATTCATTGAAATATTACCTTGCTTTGGAGACGAGTGAGGGTTGATAACAAAAGTACCATCCAGTTGTAGAAAACTATATCTCAACAAGCTCTGTCTGAACAATGCAAGCATAGAAAAGTGAGCATTAAAACAATGATGAAAAAGTCTTGTCATTAAGCATTAAAAAATTCTACTCATTCAGCAACAGGCAAGAATTTCAAAACACTAATCATTTAATATAGCACTTTCAGTGTCTGTATGTTGCAGTACCCTACATGCCCTCATATATCTACACAGGTCAGGGTGATGTTCCACTTACCTGTATTCAGGATTAGGCATGTTTTGTTTGGGGGGTTTTTTTCAACTTTTTGCTTTCACTCCTTTATTTCTAATGTGCACTGTGATTTTATAACTCACTTCTATCTATCTATTTCACAATGCTTCAAATAGCCTACTTTTTTGTAATATGTATGGGTGTGGAGGTAAGATTGTATGGTTAAGAACTTTGCTTTGCAACCATGTGGCTTGGGGTTTGTTGTCACTTTGTGACATCTTGGAGAGGTCTCCTCAACTATAGCCCTTGTCCATTCAAAGTCTTGTGAGTAGATTTGGTGGAGGAAAACTGAAAGAAGCCCATTGTATATATAATGTGTACACACCTTTATCTTGCACAATGGTTGTGAACAAGTGCCATTGTCATGCAAGTTCTTTGTTTCCAGTCTTCCATGAAAACATCTTAAGGGATATAAAGTCCATCAGCTCGACACATATAAAAATGTAGATTAAATAAGGGTTAGCATCAGGAATCTTGGGGAAGTGAGTATATTGGTAATGTAATGTGAATTTTTAAAACACTTGATAAAAATATACAAAGCACCATCTAAGGATCAGGAGGAAGTATGCTTATAAATTTCTTCTGGAATAGGTAGATAGGTGTTGTTTGTACTATAGGTATACTGGTTATATACATGTGTAGGTTTTTTCATGAATATTTGAGTATGGTTATTTAGAATTCATCCAGTGGAAATATATAATTTATTTTCTGTAGTCTTGCAAGCACATTGTTTTAAGTAGCTTCTAAGAAGCTTGATTTTTTTTTTTTTTTTTCTTAGATGAACATTTTTTTCTTCTCCATCTAAAAGTTTTCATTCCTTGATTTCTATGTAGGAACAGGAGTAAATAGAAAATGAATCATTAGTTTTGTAAATTCTTGCTGCAAACAGCCATTAATGATATTCCTTTCATTCTCTAGAATTTGCAACCTTGTATTGACTAATTGTTAAGAATTACCATTATTGACTGAAATGTTGATAACTGAAGAATACATCAGAAGTAAATACTTTTGAGGGAAGTTTTATAAAATTTCATGTAGCTAATCCATTGTACTCTGTTCAATGAATAAGGTAATTAGAATGCATAAGAAGTGAGAATAATCAAACTGATATGGTTAAGCTGTTTCATTATTGTTCTTTGAGACAATCTCTTACAGAGTATAATAGTTCGCTAAAAGATTTTAGAAGTCATACTGACAGAACTGCATTGTGGAGTTTATTTCAGCTACTTAAAACTCTTACCTAACAACCTGCTGTTACACAATATAATATTTTCATTTAAAATATATTGTTGGTGAATTCATATTAAATAAAAAAAGTAGCTTTCACTTGGATGGCAAATGTTTTTGCTAAATTTAATTTTCCTGACAAGCAGAATGATAAATCTTTAACAGTATTCAGTGACTGAAAACTCCAAATTTACGTATTCACAGCTCCCATTTGACTAGCTTTTTGACATGAAAATATATTGTCACTGCTGATATTTTACCCTTTTGATATCAACCCACCCTTGATTCTATGATACAAACTTCCTAGTTTAAAGTTACCTAAATTAAAACCTTCCATGAAAATTTTGTTAAATTATATTCCAAAAAGTTATTTTGATAAATCATTTTTTTTAAAATTATTTACACAAAAGATTGTTCAACAGAAATATAAGAAAAATCATTAATATATATAACAATGTTGATATTTGCTATGGTCAGTAAGCCAGTTAAGATATACAGAGACAGTATTTTATCTTATTGTAAGAGAAAACAATAAGTTTTCTTAATTTTCTAAATATCTGTTGGAACTTGAACCTTTATATATATTTCTGTGTGTATATATATGTGTATACGTACATTTCCTCAATTACATGGATTTTGGCATATTAACAATTCTGGACATATTCTTAAATCTCTTAGGTAACATTGCTCAACTGACGTGGTCTTTATTTGATGATTATCATAGACTCTGTTGGTTATATTACTATTGTTCACATTACAAACCACTCTACTGGATAAGCTCATCATCTTAAGATTTGTCCAAACTTACTGAACCTGTTTATACTTACGTAATCAATTTTGCCCTCAATTGCCTCTATGCAATTTCTTCAAAGAATTTAGATCTTCATGATGCATGTGAAATTTTTATTAATGTTATTTCAAAATAATTTAGTAACGGTGTTATTGAGTATAAGTATAATTTTATGATAATGGTCCTTTAGTGATTAGACATCATGACTTCATTGAGTGCTATGATTTTGTGTGTGTGTGTAGGTATATGTACACACACACACATATGTATATAATGCATTACATTCATCATCATGAAGTTAATGCATTGCAAACATGATTTCATATTGTCACATCCACTTTTATCAAAATATATTTCTTTCATGAATGTTATATAGTGCATATTTTTCTTTGCTCTCTCTCACACATATATACATAATATCATGTGTATATATATATATATATATATATATGTGTGTGTGTATACATAATTTTGTGAACTATACACCAGTTTCAGTTGCAGAGAACAACATGCACTATTGCTGCCAAGTTTGTCTCTATCTGCTTCACATACCATCTGTGCATGCAATGCACAAATCCATATGTTGAGTTAATATTAGTGCACAATCATCATTTCATAAGCACACAAATAAATGTTTCCTATTGCAAAAAATCATTACATTCTCATTTACATGCACCTCATCCAATTTATTCCATACTTACTACTTGGAATTCGATCCATGCTTTCATTAGTAATGATCAGTTTGTAAACTTTAATCTTTAGTGATAGTTGTTTTAAGCAACCAAATTATTAAGTTTTTATATTTATATTTTTTAATACAACCTTTAAGATTTGATATTTAATTTCAGTTCTACACAAAACACAAATCTTTATTCCATTTAATGTATTATCTAATAGCTCTTCAATCAACTATATACATAATCCAATGGTGAAAATAATAAGACAGCCTTTTCTACATTATGGTCAGTTAACTATATATCAATTCGTGACTGAGCAGTTCTAATGATAAACCAAAGTGGCGTGTTGTTGATACTGGTGTATTTTCATTTTTTTTATTTTTGTTTGTATTTTTTGTTTTTTTTTTTACTTTTCTTTTTAGGATGTGAAGGCATTGTATTGCCCCATGTTGCTAGTACTGATAAACATTTCAGTTTATTACTTTTTATTTTTGTCAGTGTGTACACATTTATTTGTAAATATTTATATTGTTGATACAATTTGCAGAAAAATCTTGATGCTATTTGTTTACAAAACTTGTATAAAAAATATATAAATTGCCTTCCATCCAAACAACTGCAACTGTAAACAGTATTTGATATGAGTAACGTTTACCAAGATTTTACTGCATTTTATGCACCAGAATTAATAAGAACAATTGTGTACACACCATTCTCCATATTTTATTTATAATTTCTACATTTCTTTTTATAATCTACAGCAGCTTACTATTTTTTTCATGATTTTGTTGGTTAATCACTCTACAGCTTTACGTCTTAAGTTAATATCAATTTGTTCTTTCTGTTTTTATTAGTGCTTGCTAATGAGCCAGAGGGGAATATTGGTATGTGTATTTTGAATTTTTGTTTTTGGGCATGCTTGGGCCAGATTATGGTGTTTCTTTTCAAACTGAATCTACTATCTCTCACTCAATCCCTTTCTCTTGCTCTTCTCCTTCAATGCATAATCTGATATCCTTGTTCTAAACTAAACAACTGTTATTGCCCTTTATCATTCATTAATCGTGTCCTGCACCCTGTTGCTTCCTGACCCATTCCTTGACTTCTGAGCTTCATTGCATGATACCACATTTATGTCCTCAAGTAATTCCGATATTAAGACACTGTGGCCAACACTAGCTATAACACACTACTTTGGTGGCAATGGTTTTCTGATGCTCACTTAGCTTCTATACAGGATAGTCCTAAAACCAATAGTTGTTGTTAAAGAACAATTTCAGATAATACTCCATTTTAACATCTCACTTTATTTTGTGTTCTTGCTTTCATTTCTTTATCTTCACTTTGTTTTTCTCTACCACCAGTTTTTCCTTACCTTCCTGTACTGATATAACCCTTCCTTTACAAGATACCCTTTTAAACAAAGACATTCTGGATTCTTAAACACTAATCCCGTCAACACTTCTCTTAGTTTGCAACTTCTGTTTTTTTTCCCACTTTTTTGTGTTCACCAAAAATTTTTAATATATTTTTGTTTTATTTGAGCATGAATTTACATTTGTATGTCATCATTTTTTATCTGTGAGTATTAAACACAAATTTCATTATATACTAAACATTTTTCCTTTTTTTTTTTTTTTGTGGTCTAAGTTACTTTCTTTCCTCATTACAGTGTATATTTTTTTATTATTTTATGTTAAGACTTATATAATATTTTAAAATACATACTTTTTTATTGTATTCATAAACAACACACTAGGCAGCTTTTTTATTTTTACAAATCTAATCCCCAAAGGTTTAGCTTACTTAATTTAAAACCAGTGCCTTCTGTTTTAAATTTAGAAACATTTTTTTTTATTTTGTCCAAACATGTCAAATCAGATGTAAACATGATAATTTTTGGTTGGTTTTAGTTTTTCCATTGACAATTCTGTCGTATGGCTTTAGTTTTATGTGTATATGTATATTTTGTTTTGTTTTGTCGTATGTCTTTTATGTTCCTTTTTCAGCGTTTGTCCAAATGTACTTTCATTTTCCTGTTCTACAGGTATACTTCACTCCCCTCTCCCCCTTTTGTTGCGTTATTTGGAGGCTATTTTTAGGTAGGAAGCTGTGAAAGTGCAATGATATAAGCCTGGCTTGTTAGTCTAATTTCACTTGTTATTAATTCAGTGAAATCAATTTTGAGGAATGGTCTATATAAAAACAATTTATCATGTTCTAGTTTTGGTGTCTATTCTTCTAAATCAAACTCAGTTGTTCAGGCTCTATCATAAAATTACAATTAAAATAGTTTGTTAATTCTAAAAGTACCCCCCACAAACACACAAAAAAAAATTCAGTTTTATACTTAGAAGAAAATCTAAGTAGATGCATAACAATTTTATACAAGTTACTTTTTTTAATTTTAATTTCCAAAAAAAGAAGTTTTTCTTTCAAGTTTAGATATCATAAATATACTAATTAGAAATAGAATATGACACTTACTCATAATTATTATAAGAATAACACAAAAGTTTTCCTCCACTTTTATTCAATAGATTTGGAAAACTTTCTAATATTTCAGTAAACTTTGTTTAATGTTTTATAACATATTCTTTCAGCTCCATTTGTGATTGCATTTTTTGCAAAGAAGTAAATATATCAGAAACTTTCAGTTTCTCCTATTTGTAAATAGTTTGTTGAAGCTTCATAATTTAGTATTTAACTGAGGTGCTCTTAGCCTACTTGCACATATATGTGTTGCCATCTGTTTAATCATTGGTGGTATTTCACCATTTGAATTTCAGATAATAATAAAGTGAATACTGCGGACTCAGGAAAGAAAGCTTCCCATGTCTCTAAGGCATGGCTTAATAAATCAAGCTGTAAGCGATTTCTACTGTTTCAACATATTAAACTTGCTGAGCCCTATCTTTGTTGGCCTTCATCTTCTTTCTTACTGCTATTTCTAACTTCCTGGAAAGCACCTACTTTACCGTACTCTCAGTCCTCTGCCACAGACTTTGTGATTGTTATTGTGTAGCTTATTGATAATGTGGAATAATTTCTTCATTTCTCCTTGACTTGTTGTGCTTTCTCAGTTCAAATGTTGTTTTGTTCAATGTCTTAGTTTTTCTTTCAGTTACAATTTATTAGTTGCTTAGATCTTACCACTCAGAAGTATGTTACTTCTGAAATCTGCCCTAGTCAATTATCCTCTGCTCTTCCAAGGTCAGCTAAAATAGAAACTTCTGAATGTAGGTCTTGCTCTATAAACAGATCTAACTAAGCTTCAATGTTTGAAACAAATCCTTTTCAATCTGTTTACACATTTATGTCTGTGTTTATTCTAATGCCACCTAAATTGCAGCAATCCAGAACTATGAATAATACATGTGCTGTTTTATTTCAATGTGTTGACAACTTCTACACACATAGATATTTGCACGTTAGTATGCATGCATGCATACTATTAAACAAAAGAAATTAACTCAGTTTTTTGCATATATGCGCCCTGAATAAATTTTACACGCTTCATTATCATTTCTTTCTTTTTATTGCCCTTTTATAGAAAGTTATTGATAGTTTCTTAAATACAATAGGCTAAAAATAATATATACATATCTACTGTCATTTCAAATTAAAGTTACTCAGCATTTAATCTGCGTAGTTGTGAATAAAGATGTTTTTTTTTGTTTTTGTTTTTTTGAAACGAAATGAAAAATATTTGAACTAACAACTGCTGAAATCTTCAACCCTTGATTAATAGAAATTACATTGATTATCCTCTAAAGTATAAGGATAAAATGTCTAAGCTTCTTATTTGATGTTTCAGTTTTGATTTTGTTTTGTTTTTTACCCAATGAGCTCTGGTGAAACAATTATTATCACTGAGACCAATCTTCTGTTGGGACAACCCCCAAAGACAGTATGTCTAATTATGGATTGGTTTTATTGATAGTTTTATGCTAGAAAAATTTTACCACAGATGATGGTACAGGCAGAGTAGTAACTTCAGTAGGATTTCAATTTGGGACTGTAAGTTTTTGAGTCCTCAGTGAATTATGTTCTACTCTAGCACCTAACCATTGAGTCACTTTCTGTCATTGTTTCCATCATGCAATTGTCAACTTTGAAACCTACCCTATACTTAATGGTACTGGAAAATCAGGCAGTTTTAAGAATAGCTTTTAAGAATTACAGATTAAATTTTGCTCATTTCAGTATCATACAATGAGGAATGCAATGCTTTCTGAAGAAAATATTACTTATGCAGGAGACATTATTTAATAGAGAAATTATCTAAAATTCCATACATTTTCAAAAGTTTTAAATTAAATAGAAATTGTTCTCCAATAATATGTTTTTGCAATATTTAAGGATCTCTTTTCTTTTTAAATTCTATCTTGTATAAATCTTTGCCATTATATTCTAAACATGTCTTTGCTTATTTCTCTGAGACTGTAGTTGCTTTTGTACATTGCTTTCAACAGAGACAAGAGATGAAGAATGGCATCTCCACAGATTTAAGCTTTGTGTATTTTATTGAAAGGAAAAAAAAATCTATTCCTTGTGTGTATCTGTATGTTCAACATGTTGGCTATTTCTCCAAACTTCTACTTTTATTTATTAGGTAATATCTCACCATCTGGTACAGTTTGATGTACAGTAAATTGTTTGAGTGAATACATGTTCTGTATTCATCAGTAACATCAATATGCACATACATATACATATGTGTATATTATACATTTTTATTTTTGTTAAACAAAAATCAGTTTTATTGAAGAGCTGTTGGTGTTGTGTGCCTGTTCATGCATGCAGATTGGCAAAATGCCAATGTGAAGACAGTTGCTTTCTAAGTAGTCTTTAAAAAGTCAAATATTAAAAATTTTTTCCTTTCCATATTTCAGAGAATAGAATCAAAACTTTTCTCAACCAAAGTATTATTTTCTAGTGTGTGTGTGTGATATGCATTCATCACATGAAAATATTAGCATTTCTTGTATGCCTTGCATATAGTTTTCTTGATTTCACTTATTGGACAGTGGTCGTCCTGTGGTACCACCCCAAAGGTATAAGCTTCTTCTCAACCTCAATTTTTCAATATATATATATATATATATATATATATATATATATATATATAAACCATAAAATGTCAGGACATATGAGAGGTGAATATATTTAACCACTTGACATGCATAGGATTACAGCTGTTTCACAACCTTCATGTAATAATAATTTCCGTGTATAATAAATTATGTTTATATGTCTGCACTAATATGCATGCTATGCATTATACAATACAATTGTACATTCACGAATCATTAAGTAGAGAAAGCTAGCTCATCAGATCACCAGAACATCAACTGTATGTATACATACAAAATTTTCTCTTTATATATACAATCTATGAATGATCGAGATTGGATAACATTAGCTTGGCATGGTCAGTGATAACAAAGGTGTTGTTTCAAATTAATTAGAAAATATGATTGAAATTAAGGTTCATATAGATGTATAATGTGTAACATGCATATTAATGCAGACATGTAAACACAATTTATTATACGCTGAAATTATTATTACATGAAAAAGGCTGTGAAATGGCTGTAATGCTAAAGATGTCAAGTGGTTAAATAAAAATAGTACCTCTCATACATCCTGACATTTTATGACTTATATACTCCTCATGAAATAATTTCATTGATCAGATCTTCTGGATTTCAGCTGCAAGGAACTCTGTATTGGATTTATTATGTGGTCTGTTAGAGAAGCTTTCTGTGATAGCCACACAGTTCTATAAATCCATACATTACTCTGCAAATATATGTGTAGTGCGTGTGTGTATTTATAGATATGTGTGTGTGTATTTCATGTGTGACATACATGCATATATATGTATATATGGCCTGGTTCTCTTGCTTATGTCAACAAGTGTTCCAGTTGATAATGAATAGAACAGTCTGCTCATGAAATTAACATGCAAGCGATTGAGCACTCCACAGACATGCATGCCCTTAATGTAGTTCTCAAAAGATTCAGTATGACAAAGAAAGTGACAAGACTGGCCCTTTGAATTACAGATACAGCTCGTTTTTTGCTAGCTGTAGCAAGGTGAAATAAATTGTCTCAAGGATACAACATACTGTCTTATGATCATGAACCAGATGTACTGACAATGTACTGACCTTATGATTATGGACCAAATACCCTAACCACTAAGCCATGGGCCATGATGTGTGTGTGTGTGTGTAATGATCATTATTTACCATTCAGCTTCCATAATAACATAGGCTACACAGTTTGACAGGACCCAATGGGTGAGAGGACTGTATAATGTTTCAGTGTTTGCTTTGGCATGGATTCTACAAATGGATCCCCTTCCTAATGCCAACCACTTTGCAGAGTGTACTGAGTGTTTTTCTCATGTTGCAATGTTTAGGCTCCAAAATAGCCCCTATAACTGTGGGAGAACAGAAGAGAGAGTAGACAATGATCCTAGGTGAAGGGCTGAAGGAATGGCATGTAAGAGGGAAGGCTGGGGAACTATGGCAGGGAACAAGGGAAAGGGGAAAGGATTAGTGACAGGGTTGAGAAAAGGTGGATGTAGAGTTGAAAGGTGAGAAGATGAGTTGTGTTAGGCTATTTGACATTATAACCTGTGAGTAAAGGAAGGAACAGGGAGAAATAGACTAAGTGGGAAAGGAATCCTGCATGAATAATTGAATAAAAGAGATATGTGGTAAATTGTGCCAATGGGTGGGGAGATGAGAAGGTGTGTTGAGTGTTGTGAGAGAAAAATGGTAGAGGGAGATGGGTGAGAAGTAGACACTTGAGAGTACCATACAAGCAGGAAGAAGAGCAGTGTGTTAATACTACAGAAGCATTATAGAGGAAGAGGCAGTGCAAAAGAAGGAGGAGAGAAAGCTAAGTGAGGAAACAGTAGATAGGTGCAGCAAGAAAAAGGAAAAGCTAGAGAGCATCCAAGAGCTGTAAGGAAAGGTTGTGAGATGATGGGTGGTAATAACAGTAACTCAGGAAAAAAGTGTGATGTGAATAATAAAGAGATGCCAGTCCTAGAAGGGAGATATAAGGAGATGTAGGCTTGATGAAGTTCAGTTTACATACATATATACATACATATGTGTTTAGAGAGAGATGTGTGTGTGTGCATATATGTATGTATATATATATATATATGTGTGTGTGTGTGTTAAATATATAGATGATATGTACAGAAAACAAGACAAAGACAGGTGAAAGAACAAGCAGGTGTATTAGTTTGATGCTTGGGAAGAAGGAAAAGTCTTTAAAGTTTGACAGAAAGGGAAAGAGAAAGAAAAGACAGAGAAAAATGTGCTGGGGTTAACAGTTTAGCATGATGAAATGTGTGTGTATGTATATAGATATATACGAGTTGTCTAACAAGTGATTTGGTCTGAGACCATGTGTTATAACTAAAGCAATTACAGCATTGAAGACATTTGTTAGCGATTTAAAAGATGTTAACTTCAATTATTTATGTCAAAATTTTCTTCTCAGTATCTGCAACCTGACTACTGACACAGTTTCACTGCAACTGGTCTGAGACAAGGCTATTGATCAATATATGTAGCCATTGGTAGGTTTTAAACAGTCATTCTGGTTACCATCACCTGGTGCTCGGTGTAGGTCAGTTCATTTGGTTTTTTATTGAAATTCATGGGGGGGGGGGGGCTGATGGCATTGTACAATCTAGCAGAATCAGAGTTTGATAATTTCAGAGAAGAGAATTTATCAATCCAAGACAACAGAACAAACATAATAGGAAGAAGAGTTGATACAAACAGTATAAGATGAGAGTGATAGCAACAGCAGTAGTAGCAAAAGTGGTATTGTGGCACTTTTAGTGACAAATATAGTAAATCCTTTAAATTTAACTAAATAACAAAAATTTTATAGATGAAAATTGTTGCTAATTAAATAAGCAGATGAAAGACTAAATACTAAAAATTGGTACAGGTACTAAAAATAACATAATAATAATGACAAAATGATGATGATGGATAAAGAGTGGATAAAAAAAAGTAATAGTAAATAAAAGGTTACAGAGAAGCAAAAAGATGGAAAATTGAGCACTTTTCACATGAGGTGTGCAGTTTTTGCAGTTGAGGCTATGCATATGCAGACAAATTCTGTGACTTGCCTTAGTATAGTATCAGAGGCATGGGTATGATATCTAATTTAAGTTTATGGAGCCATTATGGTAATCAAGTGCATGTTGTTAGAAAAAAAAGAGGTCTCTTTTCAACATAGCTATTCCAGTACTCCCTGAAACTTTAAAACTCTTAGATTTGCACATGCTCCTTCCAGACACCTTATCTGATATACAGTGTTTTTAACTTGTGATTGATATGTGGATTTGTGGTACGTACTACACAGTTACTTTGATGTCATTGTCAAAGGGATAAATAACACTTACAGATAACAGATTTAATGAATCTACTTTTTGACAACCTTGATATTACAGTTAAATATTCTAATTAATTCATTCTTGGACATCACATCAACAAACATAATATTAACAAACTTCCTGTTATCATACCACATTTTTATCTTGATTATCTTGTCTGGAGCAAAAAAAAAAACTAGGCAAAAGAGGAATCAAGTGTTGTTTTCAAAAAAGAAGACTCTGGTGTGATGTATATATGTATATGTTTGGACATGTGATGTGTATGAATGAGGATAGCTTTTTAAAGAATTTGCAGAAGAGGTGGACTCAAGAGATGAAGTGGTGATGGCTAACTTCAGGAACTTGAATCTGGAAGAAGAGATGACTAAGGTCTTGGATCTTTGGTGATATAAGGTTTTTGAAAAGGTTTTTTCTCAGCAAAACTAAGTTCTGAAAGTGCTATGTTTCATGCTTTCCACCCATGTTACAATGACCTTTCCCCTGCCCCACCTCAGCTCCTACAGACTATCCAACCATGTCACCTCCCTCCTGGGAACTGTATCATCTTACTACTCCTGCCATTCAACCCCCACCTATACACATTCTCTTCCGCATCCCTCTATTTTCCCCAGCTCATTGTTCTTGTTCATTCACCCTTCAACCCTACCCGTTTTGGCAGTCTGCCCCCATCCCCTCATTCAGCTTCCCATACTATCTTGTAAACTGACCATTCACCTACACACTTCTACCCAACTTGTGCCTTGCAGGGCCATTTGGGCACCTCCTTCCCTATATCTATCTCTTGTAGCTCTTACTGATCATTTTCTCTTTCTCTCTGCCCCCATCCTTCTTATATTAACTCTTTCATCCCCTGGCATGAAGCTGACTCTCCACCACCACTCCCAGGGCCCACACTCCTGTAAACTGCATTGTGACTACAATAGTACAGATAGCACAAAAAAGCACCTACTCCACATTGTAAAGTGGTTGCCATTAGGAAGGGCATCCAGCCATAGAAACAATGCCAAAGCAGACATTGGAGCTTGATGCAGTTCTTGGATACATCAGATCCTGTCAAATTGTCCAACTCATACCAGCATGGAGCATCAATGTTAAATGATGATGATCATGATGATCTCCACCTACTCTGTCCCAGAACTTATTGCAGTTTAGGGGACATGCTCCATCCACATAATTTTTGATGTTGCCTTCCAATCTTTTCTTCACTCCTCTATACACCCTGATTCTATCATTTTTGTGTAGTCAGACAACTGCATTTGGAATATGAAATGTTGAGTATGTCTTTGCCGTTCTTGAGTTGGCATGATGATGACATATCCCTTGCCACTCCCACTTGGTCTGCCACCAGGGTGTTAGTTTTGGGAGCTTCTGACATAACTGAGTCCTGCATCACAAATGAGTTCATCATTGGTTTGCTATAGTGTTGTTGCTGATACCACTTTCACACCCACCCACCCTCTTATAATGTTTGTATCAACCCTTCTATTGTCTTTGTTCTGTATTAGATTCCCTTTGAAATCATTAAATTCTGATTCCGCTAGACTGTAGAATGCCATTAATGTTCCCATTGATAGAAGAAATGAAGAGAGAGTACATACCACAACCATGAATTTCAACAAAAAAAGACAAATGAACTGACTAATATAAATGAGAGAGAAAGAATATAGCAACTTCCCTTAGTCTTGAAAGACCATGGATCTATGATGCTGGAAAGATTTGCTTCACCCTTATTTGTAGAGCAATGTCTACTGTGATTATAGAGACCCACACATGAGTGACAGTCTTGGCTGCAGTGATTGCATTTGAAGTTGCTGTCCCCAAGTCTTGTCCTGGTATTAGGTTTTCCATAGGTTTTCTTTTTCTTTTTGCTGGTCTGAACAAAACAAAGTACTGGGCCAAGGCGTTAAGCACTCTCCTACCATTGCTATTAACAGCTGCAAGCTGGAGGCAGTCTACAGATATGTTTATATGTGTGCGTGTACAGGTATATATATATATATATTTATATATATATATATATAGATAGATAGATATATGAATGTGTGTGTGAATGCATATGTGTATGTGGCTGTGTGGTTAGAAGTTTGCTTTGTAACCACATGGTTTGGAGTTTAGTTTCACTGCATGCCACCTTGGGCATTTGATTGAGAGAAAGTGTGTAGAAATCCATTGTGTGTGTACACATTCATATATTGCACTCATTTCTGACACATCTGCTGTAAATAAAACACCCATTAACATTAACATTCTTGAACACTTTAAATCTTCCTCTCTCTCCTCAATGACTACCAATATGGATCTCCTGATAAAAGTTCAGTGAAAGTAAGTACATGCCTTGAGAAAAACTATTGACTGCATCTTGCATATAGATTCCTCATCTAAACTTTTCACTTACAGGTTCCATACATATCTAATCTCCTGGTTCTATAACTGCCTATCAGTTTGTTCCAATACTGTGTGTGCTGATGGAGCTTTTCTATCTTACTCTTCATGAGCTTTGATATGCCACAGGGTTCTGTTTTGCCCCCTATTCTCATGTCTAACAATACCTACTTTTATGAGATGACATGATCCGTCATGCCTCACTAACCTTTCCCAACTACACATCATCCCATCATGACCCAGACAGCACATGGCTTACCTGTGCTGATCTATAAATGATGACCTTGAAAGCATTCTCCAATGGAGTTATACCAATCTTATCTCTTACATCAGCAAGTACTACTCAAATCAAGAAAACACAGCACCCCCCCCCCCACACACACACACAAGCAGTTCTCTACTAGAATCCTGCACAGCTACCCAAATTTTATGCCTTACTAGTATGGCAAGTCTCTCCTAGTAAAAGCATGTCCTTAACATCATAGGACTACATCTAAAGGACTAGCCCTTCTCTTCAAGATTAGAAACTATTTCAGTTTCCAGCAATTGTTGATACTCTACAAAACTGAAATCGGATCCACAATGTAGTATTGCTCCTACATGTAGGCTGATAGTCCTGTTGCATGCACGGATATCCTGGATTGTATCCAAAGATATACCACTCACCTAACAGACACACTGCAGCTCCCACTGGCACACCATCTATTCTCACTGCCTTTCTTCATCTATTATAATGGCCTCTGTTTCTTAAAGTTAGCAGGTCTTGTACCTTCTCCACTCAGGCACTCCCAACCTGCTTTTCTCATTTCTCTTGTTTCATTGAATTTCACTGGCTCCACCTAAACCACTATGCCCAATCTTTCCTACCCAGAACATTGACCCTCTGCTCTTCCTTGCTCATGTCCTTTGTCCAAGTATCAACTTGGAACAGTTCAAATCTTGGCATTCTTAGAAGGCCTGAAATGGTGAAGGTACAAGACCTGCCAACTTTAAGAAACAGAGGCCATTATAATAGATGAAGAAAGGCAGTGAGAATAGATGGTGTGCCAGGGGGACAGAAGCTGCAGTGTGTCTGTTAGGTGAATGGTATATCTTTGGATGCAATCCAGGATATACATGTGTACAACTGGAGTATCAGCCCGCATGTAGGAGCAATACTGCATTGTGGGTCTGATTTCAGTTTTGTAGAGTATCAATTGCTGACCCTCCTTCCAATCTCCACAAGTAATATGTGTGTGTAAGAGAAAAAGAGACACAGATAGACAGGATGCACAGCTTCCAACTTCTAAATTCCACTCACATTTCTATGGATTGATTTGAGGCTATAGCTGAAGATACCCAAGGTGTCGTGCAATAAGATAAAATCCAGTCCCATTTGATTGCAAAGTGAATTTCTTAATCATACCATCTTCTTTGCACCTGTACCGATATATATATTTCAAATTTTCACAGCTAAATAAATGAAATAGAAATATCAATGAATTTTAACCTTTTTTCTTTTTACATACAACTTACTCTAATTAAACCCACTTCTTCATCAATTGCTTTTAATATATTAGTTATATTTTCTTATATACTTATTTACTTTTTCATTTTGTCTGATTAGACTTTCTTTGTATGATTTGGATTTCACCTAAGTGTATAAGACCAAATTTAAAACATAATAGATTCTTAGCTTCTACAATATACCACACAAGTTTTCAACATTGAAATAGTTTGGCCCGTTTTGTTTTTCTTTCCTGGTGCATTTTTACTACTTTTTTGTATTTCTTTTAATTCACATTTAACATTTTATAAGTGTTTTATAAAGTAATAAAAAGGATTTCTCCTTAATTCTGGATTCTAGAAGAATTCCTTCTTTCATTAGAAACCAACCTTTTTAAATGTGACATTCTTAGATTTGTACCATTAAGCACAGTAACCAGTTGAAGTGAGGTGTTTATAATTCTTCTGTCTAGGATCATAGTGCGATTGATATGAACTCATTTATAACCCAATAACCCATGAGTTGATGGTCTGCTAAGTTATTCCATCTGTATACTCAAGTTGATTTAATCCTTGACAACACATTTGCTTTCTACTTGTCAACAGGCACATTTGGAATTCAAACTGAAAAAAAACATTATTACCAAAGTGTTGCATACAATGTCAAGTGCATAAAAGATGACTTACTAGCAATGTTTTTAGATATGTTATATATCAGATATATTCCAAAATTAAGTCAAATTGTGTGTACATTTCAAAGATTGTTTTACTTTTTTAGATCCTAGATTTGGTCTGTAGGACTTATAAACCCGGCAGTATATGTAGAATGTATTAAATTTGCTGCTTCAAAACTGATTTCTTTTCAAAGAATTCTGACAACTGAGGATTTTGAACTTTGAAGTTTTAGCTGTTAATTTGATTTATATAGTCTGTTTGTAAATGAAAAATATGGCTTTCAGAGTGAAAAATTAGTTCTAGTCTTCTGCTTGCTTTGCTATTTGCAACAATTTTATTCAACAATTATTAGTTGAATAAAGTGAGACATATGTTTAAACTATTGTGCTTTCTTCATTTGAATCATTTCAATGTCCATCAAAAATGTTTGTTATAATCTTGATAATGTTTTGATTTGAATGTTTTGATATTTTAAATGCAAATAGCTTTTTTTAAGATTTAAAACCTATAAACTCATGAAAGTTATTGAGACACTACAGCTTTTAGTTGTCACAGAAAAATTGCTGAATGTTTGGCAGTTGTTATTTTTACTAAGAAATAAAATGTAGTCACTGCCTGAAAAACTTACCAAGTTGGTTGTGATATATTGATATATATATTAATCGTTATTTGGGTCAGTTCGATTCAAGAACATACCTAATATTAAATTCTTGAAATATATGTAACTGTTGACAGCAAGTCTATCAAATGAATCCCAGTAAAGGAGTGATGAAATCAGACTCAAATTTCTGTGCCAAATAAAGCTTGACTCCTAGTGCAAGCAGCTATTATGAAATTCAGACAACTCTTTTTTGCTTGCTACTTTGATATGACAGTGTAGCATTCTGTGATGCTAAGTAGTTTTTATGTTGCGTTGCTATTTAAACCAATGTGGCTTTCTATGGAATTTATGTTCAAGTGGAACAACCAATACACTGGCCAAAGTAAATTTTCAAATTATTACATTTCCAAATACAAAAGTCACAAGGACAGACCATGAACTTTGGATTATCAATGTTATGACGTGAGTAAACTTCAACAGACTTCAACAACTGTGATGAAAGCAAATAAGATTTAGAGTAGGTCAAATTAGCTTAGTGTAATTGTCTATGGCTTGCTTTTCATTTAATTACTCACTTTCTATGGTGATATTTTTTCTTATGCTTTGTGCACATGGATTGTTTTTGTATGTTTTATTGCATTTGTTCCCCTCGACCCCTCTTTTCAGTTTTGGACTGTTATTGTTGAATTCAAATGCTTCTACAAAATCTATTACACAAATCATTAAAGTTATGTAAAAATTAATTACATTTAAAACTGATATGTTCTGAAACTTGATTTTAAGAAATTAAAAAAATATATCTATGTACTTGTATGAAACTTTTATCTCCTACCAACATGTGCTTAGAAAATCATTGTATCTCTCTCTTCGATTGTTTAAAAAGTAACAAAATCTTATGTTCAAGGTTTGATGAAACTAATGAACATGTTAGTATTATATAACTATTACTCAGTTGTATTACATACAGTTAAGAATTTGATTTTAATTGGTCATGGTAAAAGGTTTTCATGCTTGTCAAAGTTCAGGGTTGGTACAAGAAATTTTTTCTTTGTTTATTGATTAAAAGCATTTCACCATCATTTCTTTTTCCATTTTCCTTGCCAGCCATTTAACTTTTTTTGCTGCATTAAAACAGCAGTCCTTTCCTGTAAACAAATTTGCTGTCTTAAGCTATATGTGTTGAAACTGAACAACAATTTGTTATAAATATGATACTGGTGACGGATGAGATCCATTACCTCAAAACTTACCATTCAGTACAATATTGTAATATCTAGACATCAATGGAACATCTGTCAGAAATCACTCTAGAATTCTTGGTAACAGGGATGCCAAAAACTATGATTGAAGCAGATACTAATAAAGCTACTTGAAAGATAAGTTAAACAACATAGTGTCTCTCAATCCAAGATCAGATGTCCTTTCAATCTGAAACAGTTAAACCATTGAATAGATTGATAGTCTAATGAGTAGCAAGAATAAGAAAAAATTGTGCAAAGAAAATTTTGTGTTACTTTTACATGCATAAAGTTAGTGAATCATTTTTGAACTGGATTTTATATTGTGATAAAAAAAAAATGTGCTTCTGTAAGATAACCAAAGATACACAGCACAAGAAAAATCACAAGAATCAAGTGTTTGTCCATATTCCTTGGATTATAAACTCATGAATGTTAACTTATCCAATTTACTTGACCATTGATCATTTCTTGCAGCAATAAATGTTCTCCAAATGAGCAGCTATCAACCAAATCATCTGATACTTCATCAACTTATTCTAAGATTCTTTCTTGATAAAAAGAGAGTATTAAAACTAATTATGTCTATTGTGATTAATAAAAATTACTTCAAAATGTGTAATTTTATTTTCAACTTTGATAAATATGACAAACCTTTTATACCAATTTAACGTTTTTGAGAGAGTTATCAATGCTAGTTATTGTCAAAAATTTGCAGTGTTTTAGAAAACTCAAAAAATTTTATATCAATATTAATCTTTTCAGTGCCAATTATACTTTAGCCTTTGATATATCATTGTTTATCAATAAATAGTTTTATTCTTGAGCCAACTGAATTGAATTTGCACATAACTCATGTGATTTTTTTTTTTTAATTAAAATACTTCACAGTATCAAGACTTAAAGTCGGTTTTATTCATTAATACTGAATAAAACTGATTTTAAGTATTTGTTGGATAAAGAGAATAGTCTGTAGAGATTAAATATTGAATAAACTGATTGTGTAGAAAATTTGTTTTACATTTGTGTTTAAATCTTGTTTTCTTTTGAAATATCCTCCATTTATATGTATAAAGAGAGAGCGAACTGGAGAATTGTTGTTTTTAATCTACTAGAATGTAAACTGAAACAAAGTGATTAAATAATACAAGTACACAATATAAAGAAAATAAATGCTGTCTGAGTTAGAACTGAAAATGTTATTCTCAAGATACCTTACATCCTTTCCACACCTCTCTCATGTATCAGTTAGCAATAATACCTTGTTTCATCTTACATTTTCAGATTCAGATTCAGTTCCTAGTAACATTGCTACAGGCAATTCCAATAATGTCTTAAACACCAATGAACATAAGGCAGGAAGCCATAAGAAAACTCTTGAAAACCAGAAAGAGGAGAAAATAGAATGTGTTGAAAAGAAGGAAGAAGAAAAAGCTAAAAAAGTTATGCGGAAAGAAAAATCTGTGTTACAATCAAAACTCACTAGATTAGCAATCCAAATTGGATATGCAGGTAAGTTACAATTTTATAAAGCTATTTTCTTTATCTGTGTGATATTTAGCAAGACTTACAAAATTTAATGTCAATGTTTTTTATTCATTTACTTCCAAGAATACAATATTTTTAAAGCTAACCACTAAATAAATGTAAATTTTATATCCTTCTTAAAGATAACTGCTAAAAATGTAATGTCTTTTATTTTATTTTTTTTTACAGGCACAGCAATTGCTGTTTTGACTGTTGTTATTCTCGTCATGAAATTCTGTATCCACGAGTTTGCAGTAAAGAAAGAAGTTTGGAGTAGTGACAAGACTACAATATATCTAGAGCTCTTTGTTAAATACTTTATCATAGGTGTTACAGTTCTAGTTGTTGCAGTTCCAGAGGGTTTACCTCTGGCAGTCACTTTAGCTCTGGCTTACTCCGTTCGGGTAAGTTTTACAGGGAGTTCTTAATTTAGCTTTGTCATTAGTAAAAGTCATACATTCTCTTATTTTTATATGATATTATGTTACCTTATTAGTAAGGCATTGAGCTAGCAGAATCATTAGCATGTCAGACAAAATGCTTAATGGCATTTCATCCATCTTTACATTCTGAGTTCAAATTCTGCCGAGGTCAACTTTGCCTTTCATCTTTTTGGAGTTGATGAATTAAGTACCAGCTGAACACGGGGATCAATGTAACTGACTTATTCCTCTCCTAAAAATTGCTGGTCCGGTGCCAAAATTTGAAATTATTATGTTACCTTATTTGTATCGTATATTAAATGTTATTAAATATCTTTTAAATTAATGACTTTAATAGAAAGTACAAAAATTATTTGTCATGTTTTCTGAAATGATTCTAGTTAATTAGTGAATATAAAAGTTATTTAATTACAATGGAAATTATTTACTTTTTTTTATAATGTTTTATAATCTTATTTTTTTTTAGAAAATGATGTTTGACAATAATTTAGTCCGTCATTTAGACGCATGTGAAACAATGGGAAACGCTACTGCTATATGCTCTGACAAAACTGGAACATTGACCACGAATAGAATGACAGTTGTACAGAGTTACATTGGATGTAAGTGTCTAGAGGTTTTATTAAGAGAACAGCTACTGTTTGAGTTAATATGAAGTTACTAATTAAAATTTCTGTTGAGATGACTGAGTGGATAAGGTACTGGATTTCTTACAAATCAGAAATTTTACATCTGCTGCAAACATTTCATTCTGTTTCTACTCAGTAGCTAGAAAATATGTACAAGATCATCTGGCAATATTTAAGCCTCTTCTGATTTACATCTTAAAACCACTAAGCACCAACTCTTGAAAGTCCTGGAGAGCTTAGAAAAGCTCTACATTATAACAGTATAGTTAAAATAGAATTAAAATTCACTCATTTTTAAATTTTTCTTTTCTATATGTACTGTTTATAGTACCATTTTTTATCCGTCATTCAGTGTCTGGTAAATGCCTATTTGGGTGCCTAAATGGGATAGTCAATTGTTACTTTAATGCTACCATGGATAGAATTTGCTTAGCTCTTTATTGTACTCATCTTCATTCATGTCATCAGTGTGAGGAATCATTTTGACAACAAGGTTAATATCATCCACAAACTCATCTTTATTGTACTCATCTTCATTCATGTCATCAGTGTGAGGAATCATTTTGACAACAAGGTTAATATCATCCACAAACTCAGAGTACAACGCTTGGTTATACTTACTATTTAGCTATTTTCTGTTTAAATTGCCCATTATACCACACCATAAACAAGATAGGCGATGTATCCAACTCCAACCATCCTTTATTTGTTTATAAAGTTTCATGTCAAAGCTAAATATATGGCTCTTTAAGACAGTTTAAAGACTGAATACCTGCTGCATGTACAACTGTGGTTCTAATACTGTGAACATCTATATTCACTCAATAGCTTTTTAAAAGCAAAGATGATAAGAATAGGTGTCTACCTTTCTTAGGTCAAGTGGAACAGGAATTCACCAGGTTATGTTTAGTTGGTATTCTTTACTGCATTATGGAACACCATCTAACTATCACTAATCAGTTCCACACATTTTGCAGTGGTAAATTCTCTACCAGTGGATGGATACAATGAAATTACATAACTACATCCATACAGCTTATAACATAGTGAGTGAGGTCGTATTTAAGATTACCATCATTGATTCTGCTGAGGGGGTCTTCTGTTTTATCACATATATTTACTGGTGTCTGTATAAGACATATAAGAGTACCATTTGCTTGGAGATTATTAGCCATTCATTTTCCTGCCTGTAAACTGTTGCACCACAATCCTATGCAAGTGTTTAGGACTATGGCCCCCTCATTCATATCTTTAATGTATGATACCATGCTGCTGACATTATTCAACAGAATGTCAAAAGACATCTTGTCTTATCTGTAGGGAAATATGCAATTTCTTTAGTTCTGTTTTCTTAGATTAGTCAGACTCTTTTTAACACTGATCTCAAGCCAATGAGACTTTTTAACATTCTAATATTATAAACTTAAATTTTACTGGATCTTGTCTCTCTAGTAGCTTTGATATAAGATAACATTCAGATTCTTTTCTTGAAAGGTAAGCTGACTGAGCAAATCCTTTCAAAGGATTTGTTTGTCAAAAAAAGTGAAAGGGTATGGGAGTTAATATCAAACTTATTGTTATCTATTGTTACAGTGTTTACTGTCATAATATAATTTTCAGCTCATCCTAATAAAACATACTTCTGTATCAGATAAGATAGATATGTCCTTGACCTTATTGTATAAAGCAAACTTTGGGGAAAGCTTTACAACTTTAACTTTGGATCCAGTGGTACTCTACCATATATTTCCACCCTTTCTACCACCTCATTTTGTTTAGGTTCATCTTTCATTAAAATACCTACCACCTTACCATCTACTTTATCTTCTGTTCTAAACTGTTCTGTGCTGTAATTTTCTATTTGTCATTTCATCCAGGTTAGCTTTTTTCGAAAGTATTGGTCAGAACTTCTGGATACTAAGTTGCATTCTTGCTGGAGTTTTTGTTGGAAGTTTGTCATTTTGTGTTTGATAACTCTGATTTTAACTTCAAAGAAAACTTCCTCTCTGATAGTCAGTTCCTAACATATTCTTCATTTCAGATTCATCATTAACATGTGCTTGAGTCTAGAGAGCTGGCCTCTGGCACAATTAAAAAATTATTTCAGATAAAGCATGTAAGCAAATACTGTTAGAGTGTCTAAATATTGAGCACTGCACAGGATAAATATTTCAGATGTCAATAAAGTCAATTGTTTGTATCAGTTTATGATCATAAATTATCCCAGTTATAAATGACAAATTGATACCAATCCCTAACAACTGGGTGAGCTGAAGCAATGTAAAATAAAGAGTTCTTGCCAAAAAACGCCACAAAATACCAACAAAGAGTTTGAACTCTTACACTTTGAGCAGATAGTCCTTTACTCTATCCACCTGGCCATCTCATTTAAACATTGTGTCGTTTTCACTATGCATTTGCCCTTTTGATACCAATCCATCTGAGACTGTCCCTAGTTGCTATGATAAAAACTTACTGTTTTGAAGAAAATAAATTAAAACCTTCCATCAAAATTTCTTATATACATTTATATTCCAAACACCAGCTTAATAATGATAGCTATTTTACTAAATTATTATTTTCAAAATTAATTGAAATACAAGTTTGTTTCAACAAAAATACTGTATCAAAAGGGTTAATATCTTTTAAAACTGATTTTCATTTCTATGACTTAATTGAAAGTATGTTTATATATGTAGTTTAAAACTTGTATATATTTATCTTCCTCAGGCATACACTATAAACAAACACCAAATTTTAATGATATAAATCCAGCAATAAGCAATATTTTGATACATACCATTGCAATCAACAGTGGATATACATCTAAAGTTATAGTAAGTAGATTACACGTTTCATTACTATTATTGTTGACTTATGGTTTGTTCCAATATTTTCTTTCCATATCCTGTTGGATAATTCCCATCAAATTTATCTACTTAGGTTCATTGTTTTTTTTTTTCCTAATTTTTTTTTCATTTACTTATTTCAGTCAGTGGACTGTGGCCATACTGGGGTTCTACCTTGAAAGATTAAATCAAACAAATTGACTCCAATACTGACTTTTGAGTTTGTCCAATCAGTCTCTTTTTCTGAACTTCTAAAATATGGGCACATAAACAAACCATCACTAGTTGTAAAGAAGTGATGGGGACAAACACAATACAGACATATTTATACATGCATGCATACATACATACATACATACATAGGACAGGCTTCTTTTAGTTTCCATCTATCAAATCCACTCACAAAGTTTTATTATTTTGTTTGTTACTGTTAATTTTCTTCATATATTTAATGAATAAATGAAAATTAATAAAATACAAATGCTCACAAACCATTTCAGGTTTAGGAAAAAATGGAAATATTAAGTGTTTTTAATATTAGTTTTGATTCTTCAGTTTTGTTCTTAATTATAAAATGATCAGAGTTCATTCTATTGAAAAACAACATTCATCTCACTTTTTATTATGGTTTTAGACAAGTGAATGATGGTGATGATACCTTGTGACTGAAAATGGGTAGACAGAAACTGTAAAGAAGTCTGTCTTGTGGATTGTACCCAGAATTCAAAAGATGCAGCCTTGTCGCACACTGTGTCTTGCTGGTTCTGCCTGGTGATTACAGAGAATACATGTGTATGAAACGCTTAGCTATTTACATATCAATTTAGGTGTAGGTAATTCAATTGAACAACTGAATCCTCATTGTCCAAATAATATAAATTCACTACCATCACACATACACACATTAAATCAGGCTGAGTAAAAAGTAAGCAACGTTTTGAATCATGAAATTCACCACAATATATTTCAGCAATACGGCAATTTTATTCATCAAAATAAGTACCATTACAATCAACACACTTTTGCCAATGAGTTACAAGTTTGTTTATTCCGGTAACATAAAAATCTGGAGTTCTGGAGCTGATGAACTTTTTGAACACACTTCCAGTATCGGTTTGACTTTTGAACTCCTTCTCTTGTAGGAAACCATCAAGGTGCTTGAAAAAGTGGTAGTCAGTAGGAGAATGGTCTGGGGGAATAAGCTAGGTGGAGAAGAACTTCATAGCCAAGTTCCCTCAATTTCTAGAGCATCATTAATGAAATGTGTGGTTGAGTATTGTCATGAAGAACGATTGGTCCTCTTCTGTTGACCAGTCTGGAACGGAAAAGTAGCAGATTTTTTATTCATTTTGGCAATTTCATGGCAATGTTTCTGCAGTTATGGTTTTTCTGGGTTTTAAGAAGTTATAGTGGATGAGTCCAGCAGTACACCACCAAACAGTCACCATAACCTTCTTTTTAAAGAGCTCAGGTTTATGGCAGGTTTTCAGTGCTTCATTTTGGTCCAACCACTGTGAAGAATCCACTTTTCATCACAAGTAACAATATGGTTGAGAAATGGATCGGTCTGGTTATCGAAAAGAGGTGATGAGCAAATTTCATATCCGCACATTTTCTGATTTTCATTCAAATCGTGTGGTACCCAATTTTCGAGCGTTTTTGATTTTCTAATCACATGCACCATTTTGAGCGTGGCCGTTGCCAGTACCGCCTGACTGGCCTTCGTGCGGGTGACACGTAAAAGCACCCACTACACTCTCTGAGTGGTTGGCGTTAGGAAGGGCATCCAGCTGTAGAAACTCTGCCAAATCAGATTGGAGCCTGGTGTAGCCATCTGGTTTCACCAGTCCTCAGTCAAATCGTCCAATCCATGCTAGCATGGAAAGCAGATGTTTTACGATGATGATGATGATGCAAATGGTTGCAGGCAGTTTTCTGGCTAACTTGAAGTTCTTTTGTCAGTTCTCTAGTGGTTTACATGGATCTTTCTCAATGACAGTTTTTAATTGACCATCATCGATGACAGATGGGCGTCCACTACACTCACAATCTTCAAGCTCAGGTGTCCACTGCAAAATCATTTAAACCATTTTCAAGCTGACCACTCACTGGTCATTTCCTCACCAAACATTTCGTTGATATCGCGAGCAGTTTCAGCTGCTGTACATCCTTTTTTAAAGTTGGATAGCAAAATTGCTCAAATATCGCACTTTGACAGTTCCATTTCAGATGCTTGTAACAATGGTGAAAAAAAATCAATGTTAATATATTGGTGCATTTGGGCAAGTCTATGTCTGTATTATCAGACAATTGCAAAAAAAAAATTTTTTTTTTAAAATCCATAACTGCAAAAATCCAGCACAAATACTTCATGGTTCAAAGTGTTGCTTACTTTTTATTCAACCTGATATTATAGAGAGAGAGAGGGTGAAAACTCTGTCTGTCCTACTTTTCAGTTACCACTGTGACAAAATATATTTAACAGCACAAACAAGGAAAGAATTAACATGCCGCAACAAATGTAAAAACAACAGAAATCTATCAGGAATGACAGAAAATTTTAAGACAACAATGTAAATTTTATTACATAAATAAACCAAAACATTGCAGAGATAGTTTAGATATAGCAGACAAAGAAAATTTGGCATTTTGGAGACTAATGCTGATTCAACCAAATCAGATACATATGTCAGACCATTTGCACCATATTTCCTAGAATTTCTAGGTAACAATGTTGAAATGGAAGCAGAATTTTACATTTTCCTCTGATCTATTTTCTTCTTGCATAATGCATAATTTTTCTTAACTTATTAAAATTTGGTAACTTGCTACTAATGTTATATGTCCAGTAATCTCAGAATTATTGAGTTGGCACAGCTTGTTATCTTATAAAAATATTTTTTACATAAAAGGCCTTTTTAACCATTTAAGGATACATAAAACTCTGTTATACTCACTTTCATATATTTTTTTTTTTTATATTATTGATTTCTAAGACTGTAAAAGAATAAGTTGTCACACTTCTACCAGCTTGTTACTGACATGATTCCATTTCTATTCCAGATGTAGTAGAGGTGTGTTAATGACCAAGACTAAAAGTGTAATGAAACTTGTTGACTTTTAGTTAATATAATTAAGAAATAAACCATGGTCTAGTTTGCTTTTCATTCTTTCAGGAATCAATGAAATAAGTACCAGTTGCACATTTCAATCATTGTAATCAACTTACTACACCCTTCAAAATTGTTGACCTTGTGCCAAAATTAGAAAAAATTATTAAGAAATAAACAAGAATGTTAGAGTTTTGGAAGTGTTCTTAAATGGCCAAAATTACTTCTATGATTTAATTGTTTCTGCTTCATCAGATGGCTTTCACAGTCATAGCTGGGTGGTTAAGAAATGTGCTTCTCAACTATATGGTTTGGAGTTCGGTTCAGCTACACAGCATCTTGGTCAAGTTTTCTACTACCTCAGGCCTACCAATACCTTGTGCATGAATTTTGTAAAAGGAAAGTGTATGGAAGCCAGTCCTCTGTGTGTGTGACTTAGTGTTTGTGTTTGACTCTCACCACTTGATAGCTACATTGGTTTGTTCATCTCCCTATGACTTAACAGTTGGGCAAAAAAAAAAGAGACTGATAGAATAGATATCTGACTCAAATTAAGTACTGATGGTGATGATCAACTAAACCCTTCAAGGTGGTGCCCCAGCATGGCCACAGGCACCTGACTGAGGTATAACAGAATAAAATCTCAAGCCAGTTTGTTTGCCAATGAAATGTCAAGTTAGTTTCATAATTATATAATTTTCTTTTGTCTGTGTTTTTTTTTCTTTTTTGGATTGGTGGGGGTTGTCAACAGATGCTCCCAAGCAAACAACTCTAGACTTGTTTTTTAAAAAGAAATCTACAAGTGCTTGTGAATCAGCAATTGCGTCTACAAGTGATGGTGTACACTAGTCTAGTGCAAGTGAAAGTGATTCAGAAAACAATTATAATAATAATAATATTTCTTATTATCAATGATCTTGACATTCTTTTTATTTTACATAAAATATTCTTTATATTCCTCTGTTGTTTTATTGCCATTTATTTATGGGTATTATAAATTTTATAGGTAAAATATTTTTCTATGAACGAATTACGATTTATAGCTTTGCTACTATGGGGAATTATTGATCTGTTTTACAAGTTTTTGCTGTACAAGTGGTCTCCTGGAACAAATGAACTTGTATATCAAGACATTACTGTATATATATTTCATTTATATCCATTTCTATTTCATTTTTTTTTTCTTTTTCTTTTTTTAGCTAAGTAAAGATGCCTCCACGTTACCAACACAAATTGGTAATAAGACTGAATGTTCACTTCTAGGCTTTGTATTGGATTTGGGACAAGATTATGATGCCTTGAGAGAAGAAACTCCCGTTGATAAAATCTATAAAATTTATACCTTCAACTCTGTTCGAAAATCTATGAGTACAGTACTAAAGCTTGAAGAAGGATTTCGGTTATATACAAAAGGAGCATCTGAAATTGTCTTAAAAAAGTAAGTTAATTGCTTTTTGTTTTGTACAATGTTTTTAAAAAATGTACCAACAAAAAAAAAAAATACATGAACTAGTGTAAGTAAAGATTATTTAGATGTAATAATTTCCTTAATAAAATTTTTTAATTTCTTTTACAAGGTGTGACTTTATTCTTGGGCATGATGGAAATCCCAAACCTTTTTCGCTTCAAGACCAGGAAGATATGGTGGCAAATGTTATTGAGCCAATGGCTAATTATGGTCTGAGAACTTTGTGCTTGGCATTTAAACATTTTGTTCATGGTAAGGAAAATTTTTTTTTTCGTTTACATTCTTGAATTATGGTCTAGATTATCATTTATAAAAGCAGATTACTGTTGATATTCTGAAGTCAGTTAGTAACACAGGATACACTATGTAATTGTGGAAGAAACAAAACAAAGACATGAGACAGGAAAACAACCAAAGTTCACTGTTGCAGATTCAATAAAACTTCAGTGAATCAACACCATGCAGACCAATCAGCCTCTTATACACACCTTCAAAAATCCTAGAGAAACTCAATTGGAATCTTTCTCAGATTTCCCACCCACATATTCCTCTTTCCAACTCACTACATGTAAGCAGACTATTGCATTCAACCACCACACTACCCACTACTTTTACAAATAAAATGCATGATGGCTTCAGTACTAACCCCTCTCTTGCCCCTACATGCACACACACACACACACACACACACACACATGCACATAATCCTAATTACCATTTACATTGACAACACATTTAACTCTGTTTTGCATTACCCAGTCATACAAAAAAAATGTCCAACACCTATTCAAGAAACAACACAAAATGATGGCTATCAAACCTGTGTAATAATAACAGCACCACATTCAGAATTTTGGAATTTGTCTTACGGAGTGCCACAGTTATCCATCCTCTCACCCACTCTTCTTAATCTATATAAGTGCAGCCTTGCTGCACCTCTACAGAAAATATACATAACCTCATTAGCAGATGAATGTCATCACTCTCACATCTCAACACAGTTGCACAACTATTCCAACCTTACATCTATAACAAAGAATCCTTACTCCAAAACAACAGACTTGTAGAGGTCCAACTACCAAATTTACCATCTTTCCCGTCTTCTCAAAAAACAGTAATTGCAACCATCCATTCCATTTAGCAATTTACCACACACACAGAAAAAAAAAATTGCAAGAGATTACATATATACTACCTCTACCACAGTCACAGAACATTAAGACAATATAGTAAAGAAAGCAAGACAATGTCATAATGTACTTAGAGTACATACAGGAACAGCATTTTACCAACAACAATAATTAGTAAACCAATATGTTAGATCCATTTTGAAATATATGTGGCCCTCAATTTTTCTAAAATAGACTCTTATAAATTACAGAGGTCATAAAACATATGTTGCCTCATCACACATTGTTCACAAGCCACACAACAGATCATAAATACTAGGCATAGCAGACCACCAAGACTTACAAAGGGCAACATTTATTACCACAGCAGATTTTAATATTTGCACTCTTAGCTGCTACAGGTACAGTCACACTCGGGTATATTTACAACACCACCATCACACTACTTTCTGCATACTAATACAATATCATCCTAAATTACTATCTCACCTTTTCAGTCATCTTTCACATATAAACATTGAAAGAGCTGTGTTATCAATAGTCTTAAGAACCTCCTAAACTCAACTGAGATGCACATCACCATTGATAAAAGCAAAGGACCAACAACTGCTATGATCTAAATGAGTTTACTTTGTCCACCTCTACTCTGGCCACTTACCAGAATATACAGGTGTACAGAAATAAACAGAACAGTAGAGAGAGCACATGGTTTGTTTGTCACCCTGTAGGATTAATCATTACCACGACATGTCAAAGTGTGCAGTAAGGTCTCTTGTTGAACAAAGTTATCGGGTGCAAAAGACCAGGGGTCCCTTCAGCTGACTTTTTGTATGCCTTGGATCTGCTTGTTTACAGCTAACCTGGTTTGTTTTAAACAGCAACTATTTTGTCATAGTTGAGATACTGATATGATTTTGATTTTCTGTTTTCAATACTCAAACGATGATGATGATGATAATGATGACTGAAATTGCTTATTGAAAATACTGGCCACCAACATATCTTCTTTATTCAATGCTCATATTAACACTTTAGCATCTAAACCAATCACAGATGACCTAAATATTCTACCTGTTTTACATTCAAATTGGCCAGATCCAACCCCTTACACCTACCCTTCAATGTAACAATCACGCCATCAAAATCTTGAAGTTATGAGATGATGCATGATTAATTCAAAACAATGTGGATAAATATGCATTACATTTGGCATTACATAAATAAGCTTTATATTAGATCGAGTAATCTGAATGCTGAAGGATTCAATTCATTCAGCATCACACTTTGTAATCATAAGGTCTTTTTACTCTGAGAGAAAAATTCATTTTATGCCAATAGAGATAACATCTTTCCCTCCTTTTTATTACAAGCACTTCCAGCACTAATTAGGTTACTTAATTCTTAACATCCTGTTGAAGTGAAGAGTCCAACCCTTTGAAGATATGGAACAGAAACGAATGATAGAAGAAAGGATTAGAGTTTTCTCCCTTACATTTGAGAATACCTCACTTCTTCCAAATTAATTGTAAAGAAGGTTATGCTTTTTGTGATATCTTTTTTTCAGGATTACCACAACTTCTACGTAGCTATCTGAGCAGTTCATGAATTTCATAGGTGCTTTGTGCATAGAAATCTTACTTCCTTGTCAAATCTTCTATTGCATTATTTATGTAATATTTGTATAACGCTTGCTTGCAATGATACATTGTACAGGTTTAATTAACTTTCTTCTTAATTATCAAGTAAGGCTATTTTTCTGGTGGCACTGAGTACTTTTACTCTCAGTTGCTAACTTGCACTTTAGTCTTTTATATCTTTGTACTCTAGATCATTCTTCTTAGTGTAGATCTTTCTCTGCTTCTCTTAAATTCTCCAATAAGAACCAAGTCATCTTGGTATAAAAACCCCTATGAACATCTATTCATGAACTCTTGTGTTTTTCCTAAAATTAAAAAACTGAAAGCAGAGCACTGTTGAACCTCTAAATAAACTAAAATCCTATTTCAGCCTGCTACCAATCCTAACTATAAGAGAGCACTCACATACTTAGCTTACACAGCTCTCACAAACCATTTACTCTTACTGAGCTTTCTCAGTACCCAGGCAAATGTATTTCCCAGATTGATGAATACATTCAAAATAATGTGGTGTGTTCCTTTCTTGCAGTCATTTCACTGGAAATAATTCTCTTGCTTCTGTTGTAAATCCTTTTTTCCTCTCAGCAATTGAATTTATCAAATTTCCCTATGGACAAATTTTGCTAGTTTAGGCCAACATTGTTTTCTTCAGATTCTGCATTTTTTTCCTATTCTAATCAGATATTGTCTTTTATTTTTCATATCCATACTTAGACACACACACACAGAGCTTTGTATACTTATTGTCTGAAAAATAAAATCTAATATAGTTATGCTTTCATTAAGTAAGGAATGTTGAATTTCAACATAATGCAAAGTCATAAATTTAAGGTAAGGAGTAAAGTTAATTAAATCAATTGCAGTAACTTGGTGGGACATTATTTTTTTTTATCTGCATCCCATCTCCCAGAATGGTAATAGGCACCATTGACTTAGATAGGATTTGAATCCAAAACATAAAGGGTTGTAACTAAATGCACCTAAGGCATTCTATCTGACAACTGGATGATTCTGCCTATTCATGTGGCCATTAAATTAAAAATACTTACCAAAAAACAAATGTTCACTTGTTTAGTGCAATAAATGTTTTTTTTTTTTTGTTTTGTTTTTTTAATTTTTGAGTGCAATATTAGAAGAAAATAATATTTATCAACTCTTGAAAATGTCAATTTCCAGGACCTGCCAAGGAAAATGAAACTCATTATGATGAAGAACCTAACTGGGAAAAAGAAGATGAAATTATTCGAGGACTGACTTGTATTGCTGTTGTTGGTATTGAAGATCCCGTACGAAGTGAGGTTAGTATATTTACAATAGCATATGTCAATATTAATTTATCTCCTTTTAACCATTATAGAAATAGCTAATAGTGCCAACAGAAATGCTTTTGTTGATATTCAATCAAGTCTTTTTACAGAACAGATATTTGTCTCCTATTCCAAAATTTCCTCTGAACTGGAGATCTGCCTAACAATGGTTAATTTCTCTAATGGATTTAATGAATTTATATCTTTTCCAAGTTGATAGACAGAAGTAAATAGATTCCACTTGTCTGTCGGGTGTAAATTCACAATAATCCAATTGATCTCAGGCAAATGTGTTTTCCATATTGATAAATGCACACATTCAAAGTGATGTGGTGTGTTCCTTTATTGCAGCCATTTCACTGGAAATAATTCTCTTGCTTATGTTGTAGATTCTTCACTCCTCTCAGCAATTGAATTTATCAAATTTTTCTATGAACTAATTATTGCCAATTTATGCCAACATTGTTGTCTTCAGATTTTCTGCAGACATAATTGTGTGGTTAAGAAGTTCACTTTCCAACTACATGGTTTCTGATTCAGTCCTACTGTGTTGTACCTAATATGTTCTATAGCTTCAGGTCAACCAAAGTCTTGTGTGTGTTTATAGTTGTGACTGCCACCATCCTACAAGCAGTATCATTCATTTCCAGTTCTCCATGAAAAACATATCTGGACAAGGATAAATATTACCCTACTTGGAAACAGTGGACTGATGACAGGAAGAGCATCCAGCCATAGAAAATTTACCTCAACAAATTCTGTTTGACCTGTGCAAGCATGGAAAAGTGAACATTAAAATAATGATGATGGTGGACACAAAATATTCTATGAAATGCATCATCTCTAACATCTTTGAAATTTTAAATTTATATTTTTCTCTTCTAACTGAATATTATACCAGAGAAATAAGTTGTTCCCAAATTACTGTTTTGGATCCTTCATTTACCATGTTTTTATGTAATAAAATAAATGACTGGGTGCTTGCAGAAGGATAAGTGCCAAGAAATATTAGTTTAGGATGAGTCATGGAAATGCTATGTATGATGGTTAAATAACTTGAGGAAATTATTGCTGACTAGTGTAATCAATGCCACCTGAATGATGGATGTCTTTTGTTTTTTATTTTTCTAGGTTCCTGGTGCCATAAAGAAATGTCAAGAGGCTGGTATCACCGTAAGAATGGTAACCGGGGACAACGTTAACACAGCACGATCAATTGCCGCAAAATGTGGTATTCTTCGCCCTGGTGAAGAATTCCTGGTGATTGAAGGCAGAGAATTTAACCATAGAATCAGAGATCCAGCTACTGGCGAGGTTAGTCTAGTTTTCTTTAAGCTGATTCTTTTCACTTTAAGTTCATTTATCAATGCTTAAATATATACTTGATATAATTAAAAGTTTGGATAATGGTGCTTGGAGGTTTCGTTATTTTAGTTCATCATATTCATTTATTTTCCTATAAACCAAATTAAAGCATACAAAATAATATGCCATCCGAAGACCGCAACTGCTTTTTGTAGTTTCAACTTATGTTTGAAGGAGTTTAGCTTTTGTCCCCTGAAACAATGATTCTTTAAGAAAAAGCAGTCATTATGTCAGTGGTGTTGATATATACAAGGGGGTGCTGAAAAGTTCCTGACTTTAGGTAAAAGAAAATACAGGAGGATCAGTCAATAATTTTATTCAAATTATCCCCCTCTCGGATTCATACACTTATTGCAGTAGTCCTTCAGTTTTACTAAGCCCTGTAAAAGAACTCGGAAGGTTGAACCTCCAATTAGGCGTTTTATGATACCCTTAAAACCAGGAACTTTTCAGTACCCCCTTGTATAAACTGGTTGGGGTGGGATATTCCCTTCAGCAATGGACAAAGAAAAAAATTAAAACTTTGGAGTGCCTATGGTAGCTTAAGCTGCAAAACCACTTCAGTGATTGTTATTTTTGTATTGTTAATAATATAAAAGGTTTCAGTTTTTACCATAAAAAACAAACAAGGGAATAACTTAATTTGGAATCTCCACAGTGACCAGTACCAAATAGCAAAGAAATTCCTATACCACTGATTACCTCTGTGCCTGACCTCCCTTTTTCAGATGTTGAAAAAATGATTGTATAGATTGTAATGGTGAAAATAAATATGCAGTATGCTTATTGACACAAAAGCAACTCCCCAAGAAAAAAAACTTTACGACCTGATATGAGACTTCAGTTTTTGAAAGCAGTCCCTGAACCTAAGCATCCAGGCTAAAAGAAAACTGCTACAACCAGAAGTGAAAGTAACAGCTTAGCAAAAAAGAGAGGAGGCACTTCTTCCTCACTTCAGCTAAGATGAAGATATTTTCTACTACAATAGCATCCCTGGGCTTCTTCTCCAAATGGGACTACCAGAATATCAACCACGAGATTGGCGACCTTTTATAGACAGCTCCACCAGAACATTGAAATGTATTTTTATTACACAATGAAATCTGCTAGGCATCTTTATCAGTTGCTCATTCAATTAAAAATGTCAAAATTCTCTAAGAGAAACACTGCATGAGCACTACTAGTCTATTTGCTTTGATTTAAGGATGGTGAATTTCTATCTTGGACAGCAAAACAGCTATATGAAATAACTTTGTTTCATGAGCAGTGGCAGCTCATAGATAAAATGAGTTGGGGGTACTGCTTCAGAAAATTTTTAGTCGTTTTAATATTATGTTAAAGGAAACAAACATACAAAAAGAATAGTTATACATAAACTTGATTGGTTTGCGTTTGATTGTAGTGTGCTTAATTTGTTCACTGAACACCACTGTAAATACCCCTTGTTTTTCAAAAATCCCCCCTAAATCACAGAATAAAGGGGGAAAAATCTGCCCTATTTTTCAAATCCTGATGCTGAAAGCAGGATAATAATCTAATTCTATACTTTATCACATTCAAGAATATAAACACATTTTTAAGCACAACACATGCATAGTCAAAAAGAAACACTACCTTTTACTGGCACTGCTCTCTGTCCCTAGCCTGAAGTTTCCTATCTCGGACATGCGAGCATGTACACAACAGCCAAACACCACATCGCTGGAATTGTGAAGCACACAGTTCTATACAAGGATTTTTGTATTTTTTTCCATAACCTAGGGAATGGCTATTGACATTAAGCTTAAGGATTATATAATGTACAAGTATAAAGGAAGAATTAAAGAAAAAAAAGGACTCATCATATTGAATGTCGTCAACAATATCAAAATAGTGGGTACTGCAGTTCCACAGTGCCTCTACACAAACCGCCACTGTTCATTAGCGGAAAATGACCTGGATTTCAAGGGAGACAATTGCAGTAGGGACAGTGAACATCATTAATGAATCTTTAATTCAAAAAGAAAACATCATTTGTCATCCCCTCTATAGCAGACTTGAACAGCTGAAGCAATTTGCCAAAAGTTTGGACAATGATGATGTTTGCATTTGCAGATCGTTCCTGGACTTGAGAATTCAAAAACTAAAAGGAAGAATGAGAATATTTTTTGCTTCCTCATATTTGTAAACTCATTGTAGATTCTAGTCTTCTGAAATAACTACTTGGGCATTTTCCAGAGAATCTTGAAGATTTCAGTGAGGAACAAAGGGAGAGATTCCACCAGGATATAAGAATGATAAACAAAAGGTATCAAGGCAGATGGGACAGACACATGATGACAGGCTCGTGCTGAACCCTTCAGCATGAATGTCCTGCTAAACCACACACACACAAAAAATCATAGTTTTTTTTAAGGGATTGATTGATATATTTTGATATATTTAATTGCATATTGTCGTGTAGACTATTATTGCATAAGATGCCATAAAATATTTTGCTTATTTTTTTCATGATTTTTAGTGTTACAATGTGGTATTTCTTTTGGCATTTTATGTCAGTAGGTTCTGATGTTTTATTAAAAATTAAAATATTTTTAATTCCATCATGCAGTATGAAATAAATACATAAAACTCAGTTCAGCAACTATCATAAAAATGATGGGGGATCAGAAGGCTAACAATGATAAATTCTCAAATGTAGGGTCTTCAATTATGTTAAGCACTGGTGCCAATCTGGAAAAACTGATGCCATATTCAGATTCAGCACCCCAAACCTGTCCTAAAATCACTTCAATGAATTTGACAATGCAAATAATGTTGATTATTGTTGTTTCCTATGTGAAAACTTTTCATTATAATCTTATTTTATCCTTTAGGTTAAGCAGGAACTGTTTGATCAAGTATGGCCTCAATTGAGAGTCTTGGCAAGATCTTCCCCACAAGATAAATATACTTTGGTAAAAGGCATCATTGACAGTCGAATTAATGCCAACAGAGAGGTAGTTGCTGTCACAGGAGATGGCACAAATGATGGACCTGCTTTGAAAAAAGCTGATGTCGGTTTTGCTATGGTAATAATATTTCACATTCTTCAAAGATATTTTCTGAAGTTTGCATCAAATGTTGAGTGAATGTTGTTGAACTTGTACTATTAGTATGAAGAAACAAATACTGCTTAAGTTTGTAGGGCATTGGTAAGTAGCCCACCTTAATTCCAGACAGTTCTTATAACATCTAAATAATTTTTCACTTCAACATTACCAGTGTAACTTCCATATTTCTATTAAGGTATATATTTCTGTTGATATATGTATATATATATATATATTGTCAATGAATCATATATCCGAAAAAGAAGCACGCTCTAAAGTACAGAGTAATAATGTATTTATATGTAGTTAAATCTATGTCCGTTCATAGAGTGACCAATGGTTTCACATCCACAAATGGCTTAGCCCCATGGACATCTCATCAGACTCTAAAGCCAAAGACAAATGTAACTTTTGTCTTTGGCTTTAAAGTCTGACAAGACATCTATGGAGTTAAACTCTTTTTAGATGCGAAACCATTGGTCACTCTATGACTGGACATAGATTTAACTACATATATATATATTCTTTTATATGTTTCAGCCCTGAGGATGTGGCCATGCTGGGGCACTATCAATGTAATCACCTTTTGATTGGTCGATTCTATGTGATTGGCTTTTGGTGAAGGAGGGAGTGCGATACCACTGCCCTCTTTTGAGTTTCCTGCCTTGATATTGATTCATCTGGGATTTTGGATAGCAAGAGGTCAAGTTGTTTCTTGAAACCATCTACCCCGACTCCATGGAGATCCCTCAGATGCTTCAGCAAGGCGTTAAATAGCTGCAGTCCCTTGAATCCCAAGCAATTGCAGTACATGGTCCTCGCCTTAGATGAGACAGCTGGAACTTATGAAACAGTGCAGTGACGTCCAATTCGAGGTCTGGTATAACTCTCAAGTCCAAAATTTGGTGCCAGCCCTTCCAGTATCTTCCACACCTATATCACTGCATACCTCTCCTGTTTTCGCTTCAGGGAGTAGAGTTGTAGCTCTCTCAGTCTCTCCCAGTTGTTCAGCTGTTCCATTGATGCAATCTTCTTCATGTAGTATCGCTGAACCACCTCAAGTTCTGCTATTAATCCTACACTGTAAGGTGACTACAGTTGAGAGAAGTAGTCCAGATGGCTGAGGATAAATGTCCTCCATAGGACCAGCATAGTTTCCTGGTCCCTTGTTCTGAAGGATCTCAGAATCCATCAAGCCATTTGCCTGCACACTGCCACCATCTTGGTGATATGCATGTGAAACGAGGCATCATTGCTCATATGAATCCCAAGATCACACGTGATTCTAGGATTGCCACTCCTTTTGGTCCAGAGTATCATTGTTGTATATCTAGGCTTACCTTCCACTCCCTAATCCTGTTCTCTAGACCCTGTGCCACTGCATCATTGCTCTTCATCAGCTTCCAACCTGTGTGTTCCACAGTCCTCAGTCAAACCTGGCCAGTCCTCAGTCAAACCGTCCAACCTAAGCCAGCATGCAAAGCGGACGTTAAACGATGATGATGATATATATATACATATATATATATATATATATATATATATATATATATATATATATATAAACACATATATATATACACACACACACACACATATATATATATATATATATATATATATATATATATATATATATATATATATTTAAATATAAATAAGAGGAGAGACCACCAAGTGGATTCCTTGTATGCTAAAAATAGACATCAAACCGTTCTACCCTTAAAAATGTGTTATTTTTTATGGTAGGATTGTTTGACATCTATTTTTAGCATACAAGGGATCCACTTAGTGGACTCTCCCCTTATTTACATATGCTGACCACTGGTTTAAATTGGTATCATTTAATAATATTAATTTCTACCCTTATTATATATATATATATATAGGGGCAGGACTGGCTGTGGTAAGTAGCTTGCTTACTAACCACATAGTTCCGGGTTCAGTCCCGCTGCATGGCACCTTGGGCAAGCATCTTCTACTACAGCCTCTGGCCAACCAAAGCCTTGTGAGTGGATTTGGTAGAAGGAAACTGAAAGAAGCCCATATATATGTGTGTGTCTATGTTTGTGTGTCTGTGTTTACGTCCCCGTAACTTACAGGTTTGGCAAAAGAGATCAATAGAATAAGTACTAGGCTTGCAAAGAATAAGTCCTGGGGTCGATTTGCTCAACTAAAGGTCGTGCTCCAGTATGGCCACAGTCAAATGACTAAAACAAATAAAAGAATATATATATATATATATATATATATATATATACACTAGTGTTATAATCCGATTTCATTCGAGTCCACTTGGGCCACATTTTAAAGATGAGGAATTTTGCCCTAGTGGCCACACCTTTCAATTGAGCAAACTCTTCCATACACTCTTAACATAGGTGTACAAATTTTCAAGTCAATCCGACCACATTTACTAACACTTTTGCATGCACAACTGCTCGTGAGACAACATCCGCCCTTTTCACAAATATATAGTAGATATACACACACATATATGAGTGGCTGTGTGGTAAGTAGCTTGCTTACCAACTACATGGTTCCGTATTCGGTCCCACTGCGTGATACCTTGGGCAAGTTTTTTCTACTATAGCCTTGGGCCGACCAAAGCCTTGTGAGTGGATTTGGTAGGCGGAAACTGGAAGAAGCCCATCATATATATATATATATATATATATATATATATATATATACACACACACACATACATAGAATCAGAAGTGTGAATGTTTGTGTTCAAAAACAGAAAAAGAAAGCTGGGAAATATCTGTGGGAATGAGAAATATAGCCAGAGAAGTGGGTTGCAAAACAGAAGAATGAGAGTTGCTAGACAGACGAACATTACAGAACATGTATTCAAGAGAAGATAACTCGCGTAACACCTATTTTTGTAGCATATCATAGTTACAAGATCATTTCGATGTCAGTTAAAAATTTAACATATTTAATGAGGCTGTAATTCTTCTGTAAATCTGGTATCTGTGTATGAGGTGTCAATGCTTTCCTGATTTCTCTCCCTTACATTTACGAAATTATGAGAATGTAGTTTACTAGTATTTCTGTCTGTGATATGTAATCCAAACTTCACTACATCAGATTAAAGAAACAAACTAACTGCTAATCATTATTGACCTGTATACAAATCCACAGATTCTATTGGTGATGTTTAATGAAATATGTCAAGTTGTGAAATACAGCCTAGGTAATATGAAAAGAAGGCAGGTGCACCTATGCATTCTGATTCCAGATAACCAATTAATCACAGTCGATACTCATGCCAATTTCTCAATAAGCAGGAACTCTGCTTACAACTTTGTTGCTATTAACACTGCATCTTCAACAAATATAACACCAACAAACTCCATGAAGATTTTTCTTGTTGAATAGATGACAAGATAGATGAAACGGCCTTTTAATCTTTTGTGCTTTACTCAGTACCTTAAAATGGGTCTTGTTGGGGCCTCTACAAGATCAAGTGTTGGGTATCATATGACATAATGGTTGGATACGCCAGTAACAGATTCTAACATCATCTTTTTCTAAAACAGTTAGTAGTCTCCATGGTCAGATTGACACATGCAGTTTCTATTAAATCAGACACATTTTTCAATATGATAACATATCTATAGATATTTCTATGTATGAGAAGCAAGAATATTTTGAATAAAATGTCTGTTTATAAGATTGTTGAATTGGTTGGAAATATAATTAATTAATGATGAAGATAATGTTAACTCAAACAATTTTATAGAGAAAGAACTATCAATATGTCTGTAAAATTATCCTAGTTTCAAAGAAAGAAAATGTTATGTATTCTTATTCATTGCTATTTCTATTTTGTTTATCTTCTTTCCAGGGCATTTCTGGAACTGATGTTGCTAAAGAAGCCTCAGACATCATCTTAACTGATGATAATTTCACTAGTATTGTAAAAGCTGTGATGTGGGGTCGTAACGTATATGACAGTATTGCCAAGTTCTTACAATTTCAACTGACTGTCAACGTAGTTGCTGTATTAGTTGCTTTCTTTGGAGCCTGCACTATAAATGTAAGTATTCCATTACCCTATGCAGTTTTATTAAATTTATTTTTTTACTAACTAATTTGTAATAGATCTTAGCAATATCAATTTATTGTATTTTGAAAGTGAGGATTCATGAAAATTATGAATTCAAGTTATACATATTAATACATTTTTAAAGACACCAAAATTCATATAAATTTGATTGAAAATTACATTGATAGGTTGTTTATAAAAAAAAAATTGAATTTTCATACATTGCCATCATCATTTATTGTCCATTTTCCATGCTGGCATGGGTTAGATGGTTTACCGGAAGTTGGCAAGTCAGAGAGCTGCATCAGGCTCCAGTTGTCTGTTTTGGCATGATTTCCACAGCTGAATTCCCTTCCTAACACCAACCACTTTACAGAATGCACTGGGTGCTTTTTACATGGCACCAGTAGGGTTGCCAAGTAACTTGCAAGACAAAGACCTCTTAGTTAAGAGAAAGAGTCGAACCGAGGGAAGTGGCTGTGTGCTAGGCAAGAGGTTAGAGAATGATAGCGGAACAGGGATAGTTGTTTTATTATAGAAGAAATACTTGGCCACCCTAATAGTTAGGATGAGAGTTAGAGAGAAAGATAGTCAGAGTAAGAAAGAGAGAGAAATAGATGGTGCTGGAGATGTATTGAGGCCTTACCCACAGTGAACAATGGAGTGGTATAAGTAGTACAAAGGTGGATAGTGGGGATTGTTCCATAAGAGTGTAAGGGGATCTGTTTAGAGATGGGGAAGACATGACTAGCAAGTGATGGTGAGGGAAATTGGAGAGGCGAGGGGGTGTAAGGAAGAATGA